>NW_013669602.1:61880-82747 GCF_000517525.1 Limulus polyphemus
GGAGCATTTCAAGTCTGCAGCAATTTGTAAGAGAGTCCAACCAGCATCACATAAAGCTTTTATGTGAACTCTCTGTTCTACTGACAATTTTCTATACTTTTTGGGCTGTGGCATGACAACAAAACTTAATATATAGTGTTAAATACCGTTTTTATCAAGGTTTATTTGTGGAGTGCAATTACATTGATTTCTTCTAGCATATACTGGTACCATATTCTAGCTTCTTTCTATATAGTTAAGACACTGCATAGTGTACCATAAAAGTTATTTCATACCCTAAATTTGATCAGTATGTTCATTCAGGTAGAACCCTTATGACATCCCCTTGGTACAAGTATATGGGAATTCTAAAGAATGATAAGTATTCTCACCCTAACACATTCAATTGTCAACAGGGATCACTGAAGCATTACTATAGTGTTGAAATTTACACTCTGTAATGACATGGAAGAATTAGCCCCATAAAATGGAACGAAAGACAAAATATTCTCTTGTCCTAACACTTTTGGATAGTACTGTATATGTATCAAAATGCTTCTTTTCAAGAGTACATTCCAGGTTTTGATCCCCGTGGTGAGAAGAAAGCAGATAGTCCATTGTGTAGCTTTGTGCTTAATTTCAAAACAAACAAACATTACAAGAAAATTATTCATTTTGGGCAATTCCTAAAATTTCATTTCGATATCAACATCGATTTGTTAGTTTTTGTATGTGCTGAATGGTCAATCTGAGAAAAAGTTATTAAGAATAAAAATATTTCTTTTTGTGAGGGAACTTCATTAAAAAAAACGGGATTTCCTCCACTGAGTAATTGAAAGAAGCATTTTGAAGATAGGAGCATGAATGGAAAAAACGTATAAAGAGAAGGACGTGTTTGAGTATACTTTTGTTGTTGTTTGGTTCAAATTAATTTTTTTCCTGTCAGTATTTTATACATGCATGATTTTATTGTACCATGTTGAATAAATTGATCTGAATTAAATTGAATATCTTTTCTTTGGCACTCTTTATAAAAAATAACAACTGTCAAAGTGCTCACCTTGGTAGTGGTCTTTTTGACACTCATAAAAATGACAAGGAGTGGTAGTATCCAGCAGGAAAAAAATCCCCATGGTTACTTAGCAAACCTTAGCTCTATTATGCTGGATCACCCATTGCATTGAAACCCAAATATTTTTACCAACAGTGCATTACAGTCTTCTTTGCTTATAATCAAACACAATGTAATTTTTGTTATTGAAATAACCCATATAATGACAAAATATGATTGAAAACGGCTCACTAGACAATCATATTGCATATACACTGTCATCCATGGCATTGGGTTGATTTCACATTTTATATTTGTTCATCATTAATTTTAGGAAGTTTCCATTGAATTGTTCCATGAGACATCTGCTAGTTAGGTTTCGATACAAGTTACAAAAACTAGTCAAGTAATCTACTTTAGACTCTCACTTCTCATACCTATGTTTTATGCCTGTACTAAACACAGTGGGCGTTTCTGTCCACCCTGACCTATCTTTCCAACACAATGAGACTGTGGAGCCTTCTTCTAGACTTGACTCATAAACTTAGATTACGAGACACGTGTATATAAATATCTCATTAAACCATTTATAATTTGTTTGTTTCAAAATCTCATGCAAAGCTATACAAGGGTTATTTGTGCTTAACCATAATTTTGAAGTAATAAACTAGAGAGATGGCAGCACCAACCACCAAGTCTTGATTTACTCTTACTTGATGATGAGACTTACTCTTATAACACATACATGGCCCAAAGCACAGAAAGCATTTTTGTGGCAATGGGGTGTGTACCATGAATCTTCTCATCCACTGTTCAGACATGCTAAAAACTAGGCTATCCCAAGCCTTATCTATAACATGGTGTGTTAGTGTTGAAACATAATAGTTGGTAATGGATTGCAACTTCTTTAATGTTTACATAAGGAAAATAAAAAATTAAGTAGGAAAGCATATATTATAGATAAAACTTTTTAATATAGAAAATATGAATTGAAGCAATTGGATATTTTGAAGAAATTTTAGAATTGCTTAAGTATTTTTGTTGCTCAAGAGTTAAGAAAGAAGCTACAGAGATTTAAGTATTCTGAGCATGATACACATACATGTAGAAATGGTGTAAGTAAGGATGCCTGTATCACGAAATTAGGTCAAGAACTAGGCAAAGCCCAGTTAATGGGTTAGTTAGTATTGAGAATCACGAGTTAAGAGTTATAAAAAATGAATCTACAAAGAGGATGCTGAGAAAAATGCTAGTTATGAACTTGACAGTGATAAGTTACTGATGCCAAGTTATTAGCACTGTAAAGGCTACTAAAAGTTTATGATAGCATCTCAAATCAGTGCTTTGATGGTAAGTCTCTTACTCCAGACCAATGTAGTAATACAAGTAAAAAAACAACCAGAGCATCCACCGTTAATATGAAGATTTCCTATCTCCAAAGGTATATCAGTCCAGCCTTGTTGTAAGTATAGAATTGCCATTTCTATTGTTCAATTAATGTAGTTTACTAAAGGAAGTTAATACTTATAATAGAGAGGGAGATATTCTGTGTGTATTAGTTAATAAGGTTTAACTGAAAAGTGAACAGTAGAATTGTAAGAAAATAACAGTTTAGTAAATGTTTAACTATTGATGTCAAATGTATATGCTATGTGGAAATATCTAATAGATGTTGATGTATTTTGTTCAATATCAATCTTGGAATCCATTTCTTTATTCTGACTGTAAATTACCTCGAGTTAGTGACTTGTGAGCTCCACTTGCCACTGCAATCCTCAACTAAATAAATTTGGTATAATTGGCATATAGTCAAAACTCCAGTGACTAGCTCTAAGGGTGCTGCCTGTTACAACTGGCGCAGTTTCGAGGATTTTTGAAGTAGCTAACAACAGGTTGGTTAGAGTAAAGAAAGGAGTAAAAACTAAAAAAGTCAACCGAAGTACTATAAGTAGTGTAAGTTAAAAATAAGTAGTAACTAAGTGAATGTGGCTACTGCTGGTGTACAAACGACTACAGAAGAGAGCAGTGCATGCCCTAAAGCCAATAGAAGAGATGACACTAGCTACAAAGCTGTAGCAGAGCAACCTGCACAAGTAGGTCTATGTGGCACTAGACATTTAACGAGCTCCATATCGTTTTATCAAGGTAAACTTGACGAGAATGTTGAGAGCTTTATTGATGCCTTAAATGAAGCTGCCAGAATATTGGGCTGAACTGATGCCCAGAAGGCATACATATTAAGATTAAGAACAGCAGGAGAAGCAAAATGCTGTATTAGGGCTTATAATGAACTACGTGAAACCACAGATTTTCAGTATCTAGTACATAGGTTAGTAGAGGAGTATAGGAAACAATAAACAACAAATGTAATTTTAACAGAGATGGGCAACTTAACTCAGAAATGATGTGAATCTGTCCGAGTTTTTGGACCTAAGTTGCAGGAGCTAGGAACTAGAATGTGCAGGGCTTATACACACCCAAACAAGATGATGATACAAGATATTTTAAAACCTGAATATGAACGAGGGTTTTACAGTAATGTGGCTAGATGTTATGTAAATCAAGCAAATACTCCTCAAGCAACTTTGCTTGATCTGATTGAAGGTAGCCACTCGAGAAGAGCTACAAGAAAAACAGGTATATAGGCCTAAACATTCTGCTGTAAATGTAGTAAGTAAACCTAGCAAAGCAGATGTGCAAAATAAATAAAGTAAGCCCAATGGCTTCTAGTGTTTTAACTGTGGCAAAGTTGGTTACATGGCAAAGAACTGCTTCCAGAAATAGAAAAGAAATGAGCAAATAGCATGTTTTGATTGTGGCATTAAGGGTCACAGCTCGTGACTGCTGATGTCAATGGAAGGCAGAAAACAGAAAAGCCCTAAAGGCTGGAGCTTACACAGGAAAGTTTCAAAAAAATAATAGTAGCCCTACATTCACTGTAGAGTCGAAAAACGTAATCTATGCCGGGATTACAGAGCGAAAGTAGAGGTAGTTCCGGCAGTTTGGGATAAGAGATTGAGTGTCCATAGTGTTAATGAAGTATCACCAATAGTTTTAATAGAAATAGAAGGTATAATATGTCAGTTATTGGTTCATACAGGTTCCTGATCTTCACTACTAAGTGTAGAAGTAGTAGATAAAAATCCGACATTGTTAGATAATGCTTGGAAAGAAGTTTTTAGAAGTATTTTAACTCCTATAACAGAACATCCTGTTAAAACTCATTTTACATCTGTAAGCAGATAGATTTAGAAACAGATGGTATCATAGGGCAAGATTTCGTAAAGGCTCATGACACTGAAATATCTCTTACATTCGGTAAGCTACACATAGAAACGGAAATCTTAAGTTTTGAAGGACTTGAACCTTCAGAGTTATGTGCAACAGTTGAGACACATGATGCCTTCTGGCTGGCTGAAGTTAACAGTCAGATGCGTAATGCTAGCATTAGTAAAATTAGTAATACTACCTAAGAACATAGTAGTAGGTAAGGCTAGTAGTAGAGAACAATTAGCTGTGGTAGGACAACATATTGTTAATAATGTTTAGAAACAGGTACAACAAAGTAGGATAGAGTGGGATTATATCTTAGGAAATATAGAAAAGAAGCATAAACAGGTTTGATAATGTTGTTAGAAGAGTATAGAGATATAGTTATAGGAGAAAATGGTTGTACAAATAAAGTTCAGCACAAGATAGTGTTGAGTAGTAATAAGCCTATAGCACAGAGACCTTATAGTGTACCAGAAAAACACAGGGTTGAGCTAAAAGAATGTGTAAAGAGATTCTTGAATAAGAAGTAACAGAGGACAGTAGTAGTCCATATGCATCTGCAGTTTTATCAGTTCCTAAGAAGAACAGAAAATTAAGGTTCTGTGTGGATTTTCGGAAAGTGAACGGAGTAACAGTCAAAGTCATTTACCTATTACCTAATATTCAAGAAACTTAGATAGATTAGGTAAGAGTAAGTACTTTTCATCTATGGATTTACAAAGTGGATATTAGCAGGTAGAGATAGAAGAGGAAGATACAGCTAAAACTGCTTTTGTATTACCTTCAGGAAAATATCAGTTTAATAGAATGCCTTTTGGCTTATGCAATGCCCCTTCAACATTCCAGAGATGGATGTTGTATTATCAGGCTTGCAAGACACAGATGGTGTAAAACTTGACCTAAAAAGTTAGTGGTTTGTAAGAATTATCCAGTGCCTAAAACAGCAAAAGATGCTCGTGCATTTTTAGTACCCCTAGTACCTCAGTGACAACACAAACTGATACAGTAACCCATGACAATAACCTTATATTCCGCGGTCCTATATCAACTCCACCGGAAGTGACTTCTACAACTAAGAGGAAACGGGTAAGATTCGATCCTCAAGTAGTTGTACACAAACCTAAAAGTGACGTAAATACAGTTAATACTGTATCTCATGAAGCCAGTGTCATTGATGCATTTAATAATATGATAGGCTACTTACGAAATTGTAAATAATCTAAGTATGATAAGGTATATATATGTATATACGTAATGTTTATTATATAAGTAATATAATTATTTGTATTATTAGTAGATATATCTATAGGTTTACCGGGTTTCTTACCGATGGTGAGGATCGGGATTGAACATAATGTAAGTATTGTTATAGTGGAAAACAAGGTAGATGTGGTTTTTGTTGAGGAAGGTAATTTTATATTATCTGGAGATACATAGATAATTGTTGAAGACATACCATTTCCACAGTATGTTCGGTTATTAGTACGGTTATGAAAGAGTTAGTAACGTTCGAGAATTCATTTGACGTAATTACTCATGTTAGTTTTGATGCAGAAAGTTCAAAAGATAAGACATATACATCATATGAGATGTCAGGGAACAGCTATTTTACATTTAGCAAGAACAATAGGCACTAATTGAAAACTACAAAACATTGATTAGACAATATCATGACGAGATAGATGAGTTATTATTGGAGTTAAAAGATATTAAAGATAGTGTATCTATATCAGACAGAACTCGACAGAAACGAAGTTTAACAAATGCAGATGGAAGCGTTTTGAAATTCTTATTCAGAACTGCGAACACCAGTGATTTACAGGAATTAAATGAGAACGACAGAGACATGTATCTAAGGAAATGATTCATTTAATAGGTGAACAGGCAAATGTAATAAATTCATCAAATCAGACAATTGAATTGCATGACCAAGAGATTAAAAAAGTATTTAAAGCTTTAGTGAACATTACTAATGCATTGATACTAACTAGAATCAGACAAACTGAATTACATAAAGCAGGAATTGAAACGTTCGTTTTTAACAGAATAATTTACAACAGTTATCTTTTACTGTAGGAAGTAGCAGGACAGAGTTAGCTAAGCTAGTACAAGCATTGTATGTAGCTGCAGACAGAAAGTTCAATTCATACTTTCTACCCCCAAGTAAGTTAGAAAGAGTATTAGATGAAATCGAAAGGAAATTACCTCCACATTTACAGTTTGTAATCCCTACTTCTAGTGATCAGATTTACATGTATTATATATGGGCTGATATAAAAAAATCGCAATCAGATACTTTTAGAATGTTTATAGAAATACCATTGAAGGCAACAGATATCCTAGTGATCAGATTTACATGTATTATACATGGGCTGATATAAAAAACAACCGCAATCAGAGATACTTTTAGAATGTTTATAGAAATACCATTGAAGGCAACAGATAGAATCATACCTTTACCATTAAGTTTAAAACCATTCGTTAGCTTTAACTATAGAAAATGGTCAACCGTATTTTGCTGTTTCCAGTGATCAGCATACCTATCTAGAAATGACAGAGAAAGATATGTTAAGATGTATAGAAGGACCTATCAGAGTATGTGACCCTAATTCAGGAATATATTCATTGCCTATTGTAACTTGTAATTATGTAATATTTGCAGGAATCAAGAATAGAATAACTGATTTATGTGAGAAAATAATAATTTTTCCTAAACATTCTATTTCTATAAGACCAGGACTACAGGAACTTGTTGTTTAATGTTAAGGATGAGCTCACTTTATCAGTGGTATGTTCAAAATCAAATGTACATCAATTTGATTATCACACTAGAGTAGTTAAATCAATAAATAGTGGTTACCTGAGATTAGCCAGAAATTGTTCAGCTCATGGTCAAAGTATTACCTTGCCCTCTAGTTTTAGAAGTGAAACTAAATACGTAGAATTACAAGAACTATTAACTAAGAAAGAATCACAATTAATTCATAGTTTAAATGTAGAAGTAGACATTAAGGAATTAACAGACATATTAGAAGAAACTAGACATCTACCTTTATTCTACAAGTTAGGTTTATCATCAAGTTTCATTACGATACCAATAATAACCACAGGAGCTCCACACCATCATTGGTTATCTGAGGTAGTTATAGCTTCTTTAACAGAATAAAACATTCATAAGTGTTTAGAAAAATAATCCAACTTCATCTATACTGTTGGGCAGAAGGTTTGGTAAAACCTCGTACTTGTGAACAATAAAGTATCATTCCCACTTTTGTTACAATCTTAGTTTTTTAATGCTTATGTATATATAACTATTATACTTGGAACTTTTGGTGGTAATGTAAAGAGCTGAGTTAGCTGATTTGGATACTAATCATCAAACTTAGCGATGCTAGTTAAAAGCTGTTAACCAGACAGCTTCCGGTTACGTGTTCCTCGACTTGTGGTGTGAGATAAAGCAATCACAATAGAACTTGATCTAAAGCGTAGCGTAGCGGACGTTTCAGTAAAAACAGGAAACACTAAAGAACGTGATAAGAAACAAGACCAGTTGTTTCTTCCTCGTTAAACAAAATACGTATAAAATCTGACTGACTCCAGACAAACGGATAGGAGTAAAAACACGTGTACAATGTACGAACTGATGCAGATGTGGTACACTAAGGAAGGTTAAAGAAAAGCTACTATCACCATAGTCAAGATAGAAGGTTTTGACATAATATTATCACACCGCTTTTCATATTTTCCTGAGCATATCTGTGGATTACGTTTCTAGATGAAAAACATAAACTTATTATCAAAGGACAAGTCAAGAAAAACAGGCTGTCGAAACGATGTGCAGTTTTTATTCTTTGTGTTTAAAATCAAAAGTAAAATTTTTTTAGAAACTTGTAGAGATTGATATCAACTTATTATATATTTAATGTTAAATAATTCATTTGAACCTAACAATTTACACCTCCAACAATGTGGAATAATTACAATAAATATCAATAACACTTCTTATGCAGAAGTAAACTTAAGAAAAAAGTGGCATCTAAGAAAAGACATTTCAAATGCTCAAAACAACCAAATTAGAAGAAAAAACCAATTTCTTGCTAATATTTGTGCATTATTCTGTTGATGCATTGTTACTGTTTTTTCACGAACTTGCGCTAAGTAATCTCCTTTTTAAATAGTCAGTTACGTTAAGACTTCTGTATCGAACCGATCAATAAATACGTATTAGTCACTTCCGTAGAGAAATGAGTGAATTACAAATGTGCACACGGTCATGTACGTCTAAAATATAATTCACTTTACACACACAGTATTTGTATCGTATAAATACACATTACTGATATTGACGTATATGTTCGTACAAATACAGTTGTTGAATTTCATTGATATATATATATATATAACAAATCACGGTAACGCAAGGGTATCACTAAAGTTCTGTTTAATATAACACCACCTGATACATACATAAATGATCATTAAGTAGTCCTGATTATTTATGTATGTATCAGATGGTGTTATATTAAACAGAACTTTAGTGATACCCTTGCGTTACCGTGATTTGTTTTGTTATATATATATATATATCAATGAAATTCAACAACTGTATCCAGTAGTCCTGATCATTTATGTATATATATCAGATGGTTTTATATTAAACAGAACCTTAGTGATACCCTTGCGTTACCGTGATTTGTTATATATATATATATATCAACGGAATTAAACAAGTATATTCAGTAGTCCTGATTATTTATGTATGTATCAGATGGTTTTATATTAAACAGATGTCTTTAGAAGAAAAAACACTGTTCCTCCTGACGTGTAAGGGGAAATGGGGGAAAGGGGTGTGTTTAGCGCAAAATTATGCAATGGGCTATCTGTGCTCTGTCCACCACAGTGAATCGAACCCCGAACTATAAGTCCGTAATCTAGCTCGCATTCATCAAGGAACGGAGGAGGGGGGAGTTTGAGGTTTGTAAGATAATAATTTTAACGCTACAATTTAGGTTGTGGGTGGAAGGAAATAAAAGGGTAAATTAAGCTCTGCACGTGTATTAGGAAATATTTATTTCCTTAATGTTCAACGATAATTATATTTTATGGTTTTTGTTTCCCTAATTTTCAACCATAATTAGATTTATGGTTTCTGTTTCCTTAATTTTCAACCATAATTAGATTTATGGTTTCTGTTTCCTTAATTTTCAATCATAATTAGATTTATGGTTTTTGTTTCCAGATTTATTTAGATTTATGGTTTTTGTTTCCTTAATTTTCCACCATTATTACATTTATGGTTTTTGTTTCTTTAATTTTCAATCATAATTACATTTATGGTTTTTGTTTCCGGAAACAAAAACCATAAATGTAATTATGATTGAAAATTAACAGAAACCATAATCTAATTATGATTGAAAATTAAGGAAACAGAAACCATAATCTAATTATGGTTGAAAATTAAGGAAACAGAAACCATAATCTAATTATGATTGAAAATTAAGAAAACAAAAACTATAAATCTAATTATGATTGAAAATTAATTTCCTTAATTTTCAACCATAATTAGATTATGGTTTCTGTTTCCTTAATTTTCAACCATAATTAGATTTATGGTTTTTGTTTCCAGATTTATTTAGATCTATGGTTTCTGTTTCCTTAAATTTCAATCACTATTACATTTATGGTTTGACCAATGTTATTTATTTTTAAAACGACAAAACTTCAAGTAGACAAACAAGTTGTTATTCACATAATAGCTGACATGAAAATTCAACGAAACAACTACTGGTTTTCTCTTTATTTATGTTTCATCTTTTCAGCAATTACCTTATAACTGATGCGTAGCGTTGCCAGTCTCAAAGATGGAATACAATATATAAGCTTTAATAACTAATATATACATTTAGGTGCAAATATAATATCTCTGTTGAGGGAAATGATCTTAAAAATAGGATAAATTACCACGAAACTTCCACTAAAAGGTAAAGTGTATACATGTCACTGAAATCAGTGTTCAACCTTATTTCCGTCGCTCCTCCTAGCCTTGTTGATGATATTTTGCACGTGCGCTTCAACAAGACTCAGTGTTACTGGTGGAGCGAAGAATTATGAATGCCTGATTATTACTTTGTTTTGGTCACGAGCGTGTTTTACATTAAGTTTGTTCATTAAGTAAATCAGTTGTGAATATATAGACCATTTCCAAATCAATACGTTAAGATTTATTCATCGTCGTCATAATATATTTGAGATTTGAACTTACGGATTCAAAATATGAAACAAAAACAAGACGGTGGCATTTTGGCATCAGTGGTTCTTTCGTATCGTAGCGACCTGGTGGCTAGAGCGCTCGACTCGTAATCTGTGGGACGCGGGTTCGAATCCTCGTCAACGAGAATGTTCGCCCTTTCAGTCGTGAAGACGTTATAATGTGACAGTCAATCCCAATATTCGTTGGTAAAAGAGTAGCCCAAGAGATGGCGGGTGTTGTTGTTGTTAATTAGCTACCTTCCCTTTAGTCTGTCAATACTAAAGTAGAGATGGCTAGCGCAGATAGCTCTTGAGTAGCTGAGTTCAAAATCAAATAAACAGTACGGTTTCGACACTCATTTTCTTTTTCTACCAAAAGGTAATATTTTCATTTATAGATTTCAGCCTACGCCCCCGAGTTGCTCGTTATTCTGAAATAAAAGCCCATAATGAAGTACTTTTACGCGGAATGTTTGACAAATGTTTTTGTTTGTTTTGTTTTTCTCATATATCAATAATATGACTGTGTTTCAACGCTAATCTTACAAATAATAATAACATGAAACGCAAAACGTTTAGAGTAGCAATCGCTTTTGTGTTCTCAGCTAAAGAATTACGCGTGATATATTATTTGTAACCTACAGTTTTAATATTTTGATCAGAATTCCCGCCAAAACAAATCACGTTTACCGATATTGATAGTGCAACTTATCTTTGCTAGCTATAAATAAAACATGTGCAATGCACTCTGGTAATTATTATATTTTTCTGAATCTCCAATAACTTCCTCTCTTTCAAAAAAAAAATTACAGTCGCCATCTTTCGTTTATTGAGCTAGGCAAACTACCCTAATCTTATCGGTTTGAAATTAATGGGGGGTGATAAACTGGTTTACTTGAAGGCAAACTACTCTAATCTTATCAGTTTGAAATTAATGGGGGGTGATAAACTGGTTTACTTGAAGGCAAACTACTCTAATCTTATCAGTTTGAAATTAATGGGGGGTGATAAACTGGTTTACTTGAAGGCAAACTACCCTAATCTTATCAGTTTGAAATTAATGAGGGGTGATAAACTGGTTTACTTGAAGGCAAACTACCCTAATCTTATCAGTTTGAAATTAATGGGGGTGATAAACTGGTTTACTTGAAGAATAAGCATCAGTCGAAGAACTTACAAAAATATTAATTCTGCAGGTGACGTAGAAACCGATGGGGGAGAGTTCCCCTAGATTTGTGTAGATGGTGGCAAGCGGTAGAGACAGCAGTCACCCTCTAGTTGAGACATCCTGTGGTGACCAATACAAGAACAAATTCCATTTAGAGATTTTTTTTAAATACCTAAACGATGTTATGCTCCTTTAGTTAGTCACAACAACACCCTTCACATGTAATTGACATCTGACAATTTCAGATTCGTTGAAGCCCACAATGGTTTCGATACCCATGTTGAGTAAAGATAGCCCATTCTGCAGCTTTGTGCTTAACTACAAACAAACAGATTCGTTGAAAGTTCCAATGCCACTACAGTTACTACTTATGTTGAAAACCTTAGTGTATTATGTGATTCAAAAATAGTTAGTTAATTTAGTTTCAGTTGATGAGAAAGTGACAAAGTCTTCTTTTTCAGTTACAAAAATTACTCTGTATGCATCATTAGTTCCTCTGAGGTTGTTACACGGTCTTCAGTAATAGTTTTATTACCCAAACTTTATTTCAGGAACTTCCAATAGTTGCCCCTCGTTCTTTTAGTTATCTTTACTATCTCTCTGTTCTGCTGCTCTGCACCCAACAAATCAATTCACTGCTGATTTAAATAAAACAAAAAACAACACCCAGGAACGTGATATCACTTTTTTTGAATTTCGGACGTTGGACTTTGACAAATAAAAATTACTGGACAGAACAAATAGGAATTAAGTTTTTGTATTTTATTCACTTTACCAGTTTCAGAAGATATATAAAAATAATAATTATAACTATTACAGAACCAGGTTCTTGGTATAATTATGGGAATCTTTTTCAAATCCCAGATCAACCAATAGGAGTATTTGTTATTTTTTCAAATGAATGACACCTTAGGCGCAGAATCTAGACGATCAGGTCATAGACCTCAATGTTCAGGTATAGGCGTTCCTAATTTAGAGCTACGAACCAGAGGAAAGGCAGCCAGCCAGTAGCATCGCCACCTTTGTAAAAATGTAACTGAGCATACAATAAGGTACTTACAATTATTCAAAGTATCAAGTTTTATTTTAAATTATTATATGTAAGTAGCCACGATCAACTAAATATGATCATTACCAGACATTATATCTAAAAGACATAACATTTTCCACCATACATTTTCCCATTAAGAGCAAAACACAATATTAAAGTTATATTCATGAAGTTTCTGAAGACACTTTGCTATTTGACAGTCTCCATTGTGCAAATTCATCAGTTATTCTAATGCTGAATAATCTGTCCAGAGTGTAAATTTCTGACCATATAATGAAGAAAGTGATTCAGGGTTGGAACAGCACATTGTAACTCCTTTTCAGTTCTACAATATTTCGTTTCTGCATCATTCGTTGTCTTACTTTATTAGGCAATCACATGTTCTTTCCTGTGTTGTACTTTTGTAACGCTGTATAATGAATGGTATCTATATCTAACATCAGTGTATCTTCGAGAGTTGAGAATGTTAATACAGCAGTTGGGGTTACTTCTGTCTTTAATTTGTAGAATGCTTATTCACAATTAGCAGTCGAACAAAATTTGTTTGTTTTTCAAGTAACTTGCGTAAAGGAAGATCTATTTCAGAGAATTATTTTACAATAATGGTAGTTAGAACATAGACCAAGAAATTCTCTCACCTTACGTCGAGTTCCGTGATATCGGCCAATTTTAAATAAATTCAATCTTAGTTGGGGATTTAGACATTCCCACTCTATCGACCATGTGTCCTAGGAAACAAACTGTTGACGAGGCTTCAGTTTAAGGGGATTCTTTCCTCAATCGAGCCAGTACTTTCTTTAACCCCTTACAAGCATAATCAAAGGTCCTCCCATTTATAAACTCATGGACTGGTTTCTTTAAATAATAAAGTGTTTATCTAATTTGGGACTGAACTTCGTCACTTACGTCCAGGTAATTCCTGTTTCATATGTCTGGTTAGCTTTTTGTGATTCTTCTGAGTTTTATTTCCTACGGTCTTTTATCTACAGTTCTTGAGAATATGATCTTTTAACTAACAGTTGAAACATCTGTTGTCTTGTGGTTTACTTCTTCCATCCCGAGTAAGCAGTTTTCTATTAATCTTTCTATTTATTCTAGACTTCCATCAGTAGTAGACACTATATGATTTTACAAGTTCTTAATTCATAGATGAAGCTTTTAGTTATTTATCTGCAACTTGAATTGACTCAAGTTTCATCGCCACCTTGAAAGCTTCCTTTAAAGGTGAAGACATTTTGTTTTAGTCAAAATTGGCACATCCTCATTCACGGTTAAAATAATTGGTTAAACCTTTCCACATCTTCCACAAGTTTGGCAAAGGTCTCATATTTCCTCCTTACTCTGCTCTTGAACTTTGTTTTGGAAATTTCCTTACGGTGCGTCGCTCTAAGTACGTTTGACAATGTAACCATCATGGCTTGATAGTTATTATGATTCTCAACTGAAAGATTGCTTAATATTGTTAAGGTGTTGTGAGATGAAAGGTGTATTGTTCATTCTCTACTCTATTTATACACCTTAGAACTTATTTCGAACTGAAAGTAACATGCTTCCAATGGTATTTTTCTGTGATAGTCTGTTGGTTTATTAACAGATTATGTTGTTGAATTGACCAGTTAACCTCTGGAACTGGACTAAGTCGTGTTGTAACTGGAGTGTTACAGGAATGTTTTGCAATCATAGGTGGCACAGCATTAGTAGTGACAGGTGTAGACCAGATGGGTTCTCCTGCTCCATATTTCACAGTTAATGATGTTTGGGGTTGAAATTCTCTGACAGATGTGGAAAAAAAATGTCGCTGATATGGTCATTGAATTTACAAATTCATTTTCCAGATAATTTATTATGTCATTGATATTCTTTCCTACCTAGCTGATTTTGTTGTCATAATCTTTCTGTATAGTATAGATGTCTTTCTGTATAGTGTAGATGTCTTTCTGCATTTTGTCCATATCCTTTTGTCATTGCAGTCTTTCTGCATTTCATGGATGTTTTTTGCACTTCTTCAAATTTGCTGTTATAATTCTTCTGCACATCTATGGCAGCTTCTTTAATCGTGTTTTCAACAAAATCTATTTCTGTCCTTAATTCTTCTTCAAATCTTACGTCATTTTCTTTCAAATCCACTCTTAATTTCCTGTCTATTTGTTCTTTTAATTTTCCGTCTCTTTCTTTTTGGCTTTCCTTTCATTTTCTCTCTCTTTCGTTTTAGTTTTCATTTAATTTTCTCTCTCTCTTTTTCTTTCGATTTTCTTTGTCTTTTATGGTCTTCTTTTAATTTATTTTATTATTATTTCCAGTGTTTCATAATTTCCAGCAAATTTTCGATCTAAATTCCAGAATGTGTAAACATCTAAAACTGGAAGTTCAATCTGGATTTAATTTTCCTTCTATCAAAATAATCCTACTCCTGACATCAGTGTTGTAACGGTTTCTATCGTTGAGTGGATTCTTTTCGATTATTCGATAAAATAATCAACTTAATTATAATGAAAGCGTTTTCTATCTCCAACTGAAAATATTACAGTTTACCTGCTTTAACGAAGTAATGACAACCAAGCGATAGGCCTAACTCACAAATAAAGCTTAACAACCTCGTAATTGTTAAATTTCCTTTCCTTTCTATGACATAAACTAAAACAAAACTAACTCTTTACTAAACTCACTCACCTCCTAAGTCACTCTCTTGTGTTTTTTGTGTCACTAAAATATTTCCCTCCAAGTCTCTAGCGCATCTGAGGCGTCACGTGCACCTCAGATCAGATCTTATTACTCAGAAAATGTCTAGACGTCACATATAATCATTTGTGCCATATCTCCTTCTAGCATCAATACAAAACGTCTGAATTAAAATATAAAAACGTGATTCATAACAGTACTATGAAAGCAGAAAATATGTGTGTGTGTTTGTTGAGTTAATAAATCACTTTTAATATTATTTAGAATTATTTATCATGTTTAAAGTTGCTCATTGTATCCATCAATTAGGAGATTTTAACACAATATGTTAATCAACAACCTTTAGTTACTACGTAGGGCTAAGAAGTTTGTTTGTTTGTAATTTCGCGCAAAACTACATAAGCCGTCCTTAATTTAGCAGTGTAAGACTAGAGGGAAGGCAGCTACTCATCACCACCCACCGACAACTCTTGGGCTACTCTTTTACCAACGAATAGTGGGATTGACCGTCACATTACAACGCCCCCATGGCTGAAAGGGGCGAGCATGTTTGATATGACGGGGATTCGAACCCGCGACCCTCAGATTGCGAGTCGAGCGCCTTAACCATGCCGGGCCAGGAATTAATAACACGTTAAAAGTACATTTGTCACTATTGATTCTTTATGATTGATATATGCAAACATACAAATAGTATTTCTAGCTTTTCTGCAGTTTTAACGTTTCATTCTTTTTTATAGCATTAAATAAATGAGACTGAAATACATAATCTTAAGATTTAAAAAACAATACAATTTTCTACTAACAGTCTAGGATGAGAATTGTAACATCTGGCTTACTAGTCGTTTTATCTCGTTACTGGATTTTAGATGAAAATCATTATTGGCCACGCTCTCTTACGGCTTTAAACGTATGCTGACCTCGTTGTACGAGAGACTAGCATTGTTGGTTGTTAATGTTTTAAATCAAAGCTACACAGTAGGCTTTGTGCGCTTTATTTACCGGAGAGAATCTATCTCCGGATTTTATCATTGTAGGTCCGTAAACTTACCCTTAACCCATCAGAGGTCACCAGCATTGGACAATTATAATGGAATCGCGAGATTGAGTACCGCAAGTGCAACAATTAGGCAACATAAAATGTTTAGAGGAGACACAATGCTGGCCATATTTTTTTAATGAAAGTCCAACCAGTCGAAGTACCCTCCTTTAAAGAAAGTTCTACTTAAATAAAAGTAATCTCTTCAAAGGTGTTCTTTTTTTTCACTTTATAGACCAATATTTTTTTAATTGTTGTAAACATCATACTTATCACATACTTCCATATTACACAAAATAACTTTGGGCCCAACATGGCCAGGTGGTAAGGGCGCTCGACTCGCAACATGCTCGCTCTTTCAGCCGTGGGGGCGTTATAATGTGACGGTCAATCCCACTATTCGTTGGTAAAAGAGTAGCCCAAGAGTTGGCGGTGGGTGGTGATGACTAGCTGCCTTCCCTCTAGTCTTACACTATTAAATTAGGGACGAATATGCGCAGATAGCCCTCGTGTAGCTTTGCACGAAATTCAAAAACAACCAACCACAATAAAATTAATTTATGAATAAAATATATAAAGCGAACATCTACAGAAAATATGAATTAGTTAAGATAAATATTCATAACAATTTTACATCTTTAAGACTTTTTCTTGTGTATTCACTAATACCAATGACCCATATGCACAAGTGGCCTGAATACCATGACTTAAATATATATAGGGTTTGTATCATTCCATTCTATCCTTCTCCCCTATTTAGCATAATAATAAATAAAATATTGCCCTTTTAAATATGATACATTATGCCTAAAGCTCATAGATAGATAGGCATTTTTTACTCTTTATTCTGGTGACATAGTATTGGAATGGCCACGTGTTAAAAATGTCGCCACAGCTTGCACCTGCGGCAACACACCACTGTAGTAATATCTAATATATAAAGTACGATTAACCTTTTATATATTCTGTGACAGTAAAGTGTTATTATTACATCTACTAGACTTTTCGTTACTTGCTGACTGTTGAAAGATACTTGGATGAAGAAACAGAAGATACTCCAACAATATACATACAATTTAGTAAATTTTCTTCGATCGTAATTATAAAAAGTGATATACTAGAGAGAAGGTAGCTAGTCAACCTCACCTACCTCCAACTCTTTACTACGAATATTGCGATTGACTATCACATTATAACGCCCCCACAGCTGAAACAGGGAACAGATTCCGTAACTCCATTCGAACCCGCGACCCTTCGATTGCGAGTCAAGCGCCCTAAAAACCGGGCCAGGCCAGGGGAGACCATTCCTTTGTTAAATGTCTCTTATCCTCATTGCTTTTTTACATAGTGCTTTTATCAATATTTAATCTTGAGCATACGATACGAATTGTTAACGAAAACAATACTATTTTGTCAACTGCCTTACGTTTGAGTGGTATTGGTCCATATCAAATGCACTGAAATTTAAATGTTTTGTAGTTTTATAATGAGTAGATTATTCCCGATATTAATGTTTCAACACTAAACGGAAGGATATTTAACATTATGTAGGGGAAGAAGATCTACGTCTTGGAAATGTATTTATTTCTTCTTCCGCTTACATTTCAAGCTGAGGCACCTTGAAGAATCAATGGTCTATTATAACACTCTTATGGCTGAATGATTTCAACCAAAAAGTTGAATAATCAATGGTCTATTACAACACTATTATGGCTGAATGATGATAACAAGTTGAAGAATCAATGCTCTATTACAACACTATTATTGATGAATGATGACAACGAGAAAGTTGAAGAATCAATTGTCTATTATAACACCCTTATGGCTGAATGATGACAACAAGAAAGTTGAAGAATCAGTGCTCTATTGTAACACTCTTATGGCTGAATGATGACAAGAAGAAAGTTGAAGAATCAATACTCTATTGTAACACTCTTATGGCTGAATGATGACCAGAAGAAAGTTGAAGAATCAGTGCTCTATTACAACACTCTTATGGCTGAATGATGAAAACGAGAAAGTTGAAGACTCAATGCTCTAATACAACACTCTTATGACTGAATGATGACAAGAAGAAAGTTGAAGAATCAGTGCTCTATTATAACACTCTTATGGCTGAATGATGACAACAAGAAAGTTGAAGAATCAATGCTCTATTACAACACTTTTATAGCTGAATGATGACAAGAAGAAAGTTGAAGAATCAGTGCTCTATTATAACACTCTTATGGCTGAATGATGACAACGAGAAAGTTGAAGAATCAATGCTCTATTGTAACACTCTTGTAGCTGAATGATGACAAGAAGAAAGTTCTCGTTTTTACATATTATACTTTACTGTCACCTCAAACGAGACATTCCGA
Source organism: Limulus polyphemus (assembly GCF_000517525.1). NCBI lineage: Eukaryota > Metazoa > Arthropoda > Merostomata > Xiphosura > Limulidae > Limulus > Limulus polyphemus. Next base: position 80,733 of record NW_013669602.1, read on the forward strand.
ATTATCAGTTTGGTTTTAACTGCACCGTATTAATATCCAATCTTGCATTCTTTGCTAAAAAAAAAGACAGTGTGCAGAGAAACGTTATCATTATTAGGAGCTAGGAGCCTATACGATAATCAAGTCTAATCACTAATTAGTTATTAATTTATTATTATTAGATATTGCTAATCTGCTGTCGGGTTCAGAGAAGTCTTGGGAATGCCTTTATGTAGTGCCAGTAACCGAAATTCGATCCTGGGTCATCTTGCTAGAAAGACGGAGTGTGCTTTGTTTACGAGAGGGAAATGGTGTTGTAGTTTCAACTGTTAAATTATCTCACTATGGGTAGATCATTTAGCTCATTTGTTTAGAATGTGAAAGGCCCCAAGTTCAAATCCTGCTCAAGGGAAACGAAATAAAAGAATGGATTACCACACTATTCTTCCAGGTTCTCACCTCAGATCATTGCATGAGGTGGAACGAGCCGGGATTCGATCCAATCAAATAACACACCTTGGTTTTCAGGATCGAATCCCAACTCCTGCCACCTCACACAACCTTCCCAGGATCCCTCTAAAAATGACAGCAGGTTAACAGTCGAAACGTAGGATATAAATTAATTAATAATTAGTATCTAAAGCTAGCAATAATAAAAATAATGATTTAACCTAGGTGATTATATAGGCCATTAATATTGAGAACGAGTAATGTTTCATCGTCACAGCTTTACGTCAAGTACTTATTGCTGAGATGGTTTACTCATATATTCCGTCTTCCTGTGTTATTTTTTGTGTTTCGTTAAAGTCGAGTCATATGTGATTCAAACACTGGTGCAGAAAAATTAAGACCCGCTGCAGCGAAAAACTCGGCCCTGATATGGCCGCGCCTTTTTTTTTTTTTTATTACTGATTTGACAACTGACTACATTTACGCTTTCTATTGTAATTAAAATGCATCGTAGGTACGGTGGATGAGGGTAATGGATAACATACTTTGTTGAAATCAGATTAACTAATGTAGACAAACTGTTTACTAATAATTACTATGTTGTGTTGAAATCAGCTCAACTAATGTAGTCAAACTGTTTACCAATAATTTATATGTTGTGTTGAAATCAGATTAACTAATGTAGACAAACTGTTTACTAATAATTACTATGTTGTGTTGAAATCAGCTCAACTAATGTAGTCAAACTGTTTACCAATAATTTATATGTTGTGTTGAAATCAACTCAACTGATGTAGCTAAACTATTTACTAATAATTACTATTGCGCTCTATGCGCTTTGCCGATTATATGTTTCATACATTTTTTTGGAAATATTTTTAGTAAAATATACTACACTCAGGTTCAAGATTTAATGGCATCAATATTATCTAGAATTTGTATATTTATTTAAGAGCAAAGCCACGTTGGGGTTTCTGCTGTGTCCACCGCGAGGAATCAAACCCCGGATGTTACAGTTGTAAGATCGTAGCCTTACAGCTGTCCAACCAGAGGACGAATGTGTAGGAAGGTATCAGTGCGTAATGAAAGAAAGAATCACAATGAAATAGAAATATCAATTGAACAAAAATTAAGATAAACATATGTTGCCTGTCTCTGAGTATGAGTATCTCTAAATTAATGCCAAAAACGTGATCTGCCTAATATCTCAGTCTTGTTGCAGAGAGTGATGTAAAACATTTTACGTCCCACATACGAGTTCGTCCACGTGAACTGCTGGATATCTCAGTCTTGTTGCAGAGAGTGATGTAAAGCATATTACGTACCACAAGTACTCACGTTCAGATCTTTCCAACGTAAATGCACATTTATTATAAACAGGATACACTCTAATTCCTAAGTACTATAACGGTTTTACTGTTACTCCGCTTAAAACATGGCCATTTTTTCGCGTTATTTATTCGTAATTGCAACTTTCATTGCACTAGTCGAGAAAATTATACTCCTCCATTTATTCGTAATTGCAACTTTCATTGCACTAGTCGAGAAAATTATACTCCTCCATTTATTCGTAATTACAACTTTCA
>NW_013669602.1:83722-84077 GCF_000517525.1 Limulus polyphemus
TTTCATTACACTAGTCGGGAAAATTATACTCCCCCATTTATTCATAATTGCAACTTTCATTACACTAGTCGGGAAAATTATACTCCCCCATTTATTCATAATTGCAACTTTCATTATACTAGTCGGGAAAATTATACTCCCCCATTTATTCATAATTGCAACTTTCATTGCACTAGTCGGAAAAATTATACTCCCCCATTTATTCATAATTGCAACTTTCATTGCACTAGTCGGGAAAATTATACTCCCCCATTTATTCGTAAATACAACTTTCATTACACTAGTCGGGAAAATTATACTCCCCCATTTATTCGTAATTGCAACTTTCATTACACTAGTCGGGAAAATTATACTC
>NW_013669602.1:85077-88759 GCF_000517525.1 Limulus polyphemus
CACTAGTCGAGAAAATTATACTCCCCCATTTATTCATAATTGCAACTTTCATTGCACTAGTCGGGAAAATTATACTCCCCCATTTATTCGTAATTGCAACTTTCATTACACTAGTCGGGAAAAATTATACTCCCCCATTTATTCGTAATTGCAACTTTCATTACACTAGTCGGGAAAAATTATACTCCCCCATTTATTCGTAATTGCAACTTTCATTACACTAGTCGGGAAAATTATACTCCCCCATTTATTCGTAATTGCAACTTTCATTACACTAGTCGGGAAAATGTTATTATGTTAAAAACGAGAATGTATCAGATCACAATACATGCTTTATTATCTTCCTTATATGGCTAGGGTGGATTCTGTATATATCTGCGCCATAGGGAAATATATAGTTATTGATTAATTTTCAAATAATTATTATAATACACTGGATCACAGTGTACCTATGCTAGTAAAAAATGTGACCTATATATGACATATGACCCCTCACCTTTCTCATTCACTTATATTGTGACATCAAGCATCCCCTATCTAACGACACGGTCTCTTCACTCACAACTCTTAAAGAACCAAGTTTTAATGAGACAACGATAAGAACTGGTAACATAAGCAAGCATTAGAAACAAAAACCTCTGGGCAAAAAATAGTTTTTGTAAAACATTTTTCCTTTAAATGTTTAAATAAATATAATTCACATTCAAAAATTCAAATTTCATGTAAATTTTATGTTTAAAATGTTAATTTATCTTTCACACTAAACGTTACATAGAGATAGCATCAGATGCTCTACGTTACACTTTTTGGAAGTTAAAAACATCAAATTACACTAAACCTGAGAATTTGTATCTACACACAATTTGAAAAAAATATGCATTTTAGCTCGTGTTGTTTGTGTTTTTTTCCCTATTATTTCGATAAAGCACATATTTGTATTGATATAAAATATTATAGACACTGAAGCTGTAACTTTTGTCTGTATTTATACATTTATAGCTCTTGCTTAGCTTTGAACCTCCCCTCCTCTCCGATGGCTTAGCGGTAAGCTTGAGGACTTATAACGCTATCCACAGATAGCACATTGTGTAGATTTGTGCTTAACGACAAATACAGGGTGTAAAACAAACAAGCATGAAGCTACTATACATTTAAAAACCAAGGAATGTGACGACCTCCCCCCCCCCATATTTTGTGTGTGTTTTTTTACAATAAGTTTCTTCCTCCCTCATTTGTTACGGTTTAATATTGTTTGTTTGTTTGTTGAAGTTTGTGCAAAGCTACACGAGAGGTATATGTGAAACCATCTCTAATTTTAAAAGTGATAGACTAGAGGGAAATTAATTAGTCAACATCACCCACCGTCAACTATTAACTCTTGGATTACTCGTGGAATTGTTCGTCACATTATAACGCCATAAAATCTTAAAGGACGACCATTTTCGGTAAAGGGGTTCGAATGCTAGTCGAGTGCTATAATCACCACATTCAAAATCCTACTAAGTTTGGCCATCTTAGATGTAACAGTTAACTTATAACAAAATTGTCATCGCTCTCAAAAATTGTAGGTTACAAATGCTTATTAATTTACTTTACAAAGCTCTTCCATGGGCTATCTGTGCTGTGCCTACTAAGGGATCAAATCCTTGATTTTAACTTTATAAGCGTCAAGCCAACGAGAGACACAAACTTTTGTTCGAAGCATAGTTTTACGTCTATCTCTCTCCATTCAATCTGCATTTATAATAATATGATTCTTTTCACTCAGCATTCAAACTATTGGTTGTTGGTTGAGAAAATAGTGTCACTTAACGCGACAGACGTACTTACATCTTATGAGGATAAAACTCCACGTAGTAGATTTGTTCGTTAATACAGTAAACATTTGGTATGCCAAATCATTTGATTTTTCAGTTCATATAAATTCTATTTAAAGACGCCTAAAGTATGATATACATATAAAAAACATATAAACATATATCAATTATACTTGTCATATCATAAGACATTAGTATTAAGCCTATTACATTTTTAAGCACTACTTTCTTAATCTAATCCCTTAGAGATTTTCTAGAATTAAAAGAGTGTATTCCAACCATACTACATATTCGCCATATCTACTGCCGATGAGGCGTTTCGCTCAATCCAGAACTCATCAAGCCGCCTGGGATACAACAAACACAGTAGTGGTCGGAACACTATTTATATAAGCCATTGATACAACAACAATTATTATTATGGTAAATACAAATTATCAAGATAATATATCTACCCTTTTGATTACTTATAGGTTCTGTTAATGTATATTGTACAATATTGTCGTCGATGATGCACTTATTAACCTAGTTTTTCCATTTTAGAACCGACCCTGTCATTAATAAAGTGGACGCTGCAATGAATAATTCCCTAGTCGTTTTATCACAAACTCCCAACAGCATATACCCAAACGATCGATAAAATCTGTATAACATCTGCGCTGTGCACGAATGCCTACTATACATGATTACGTAGTTTGTGAAAGGGTTATTTTTCTTCTTGTGTGTTGTTAAGCACAAAGCTGGTTCCTGTACAGTTAGTAATTACTTCCGTACAGTGTGACTAGTTCCTGTACAGTTAGTAATTACTTCCGTACACTGTGACTAGTTCCTCTATAGTTAGTAATTACCCCTGTACACAGTGACTAGTTCCTCTATAGTTAGTAATAACCCCCGTACACTGTGACTAGTTCCTGTACAGTTAGTAATTACCACCGTACACTGTGACTAGTTCATGTACAGTTAGTAATTACCTCCGTACACTCTTACTAGTTCCTGTACAGTTAGTAATTACCACCGTACACTGTGACTAGTTCATGTACAGTTAGTAATTACTTCCGTACACTGTGACTAGTTCCTCTATAGTTAGTAATTACCTCCGTACACTCTTACTAGTTCCTGTACAGTTAGTAATTACCACCGCACAGTGTGACTAGTTCCTCTATAGTTAGTAATTACCTCCGTACACTCTTACTAGTTCCTGTACAGTTAGTAATTACTTCCGTACACTGTGACTAGTTCCTGTACAGTTAGTAATTACTTCCATACACTGTGACTAGTTCCTGTACAGTTAGTAATTACCTCCGTACACTGTGACTTGTTCCTTTATAGTTAGTAATTACCTCCGTACACTGTGACTAGTTCATGTACAGTTAGTAATTACCACCGTATACAGTGACTAGTTCCTCTACAGTTAGTAATTACCACCGTACACTGTGACTAGTTCCTCTACAGTTAGTAATTACCTCCGAACACTGTGACTAGTTCCTTTATAGCTAGTAATTACCTCCGTACACTGTGACTAGTTCCTGTACAGTTAGTAATTACCACCGTACACTGTGACTAGTTCCTTTATAGTTAGTAATTACCTCCGTACACTGTGACTAGTTCATGTACAGTTAGTAATTACCACCGTACACTGTGACTAGTTCCTCTATAATTAGTAATTACCACCGTACAATGTGACTAGTTCCTCTATAGTTAGTAATTACCACCGTACACAGTGACTAGTTCCTCTATAATTAGTAATTACCTCCGTACACTGTTACTAGTTCCTCTACAGTTAGTAATTACCACCGTACACTGTGACTAGTTCCTTTATAGTTAGTAATTACCTCCGTACACTGTTACTAGTTCCTCTACAGTTA
>NW_013669602.1:89400-91580 GCF_000517525.1 Limulus polyphemus
CGTAAAAAAACTTTTTTTCTAGTTGTAACAGCAAACTCTTCTATAACTCTCTTCTAGTAGTGAACTGTTGAATACAATGTGACTAGTTCCTCTATAGTTAGTAATTACCACCGTACACAGTGACTAGTTCCTCTATAATTAGTAATTACCACCGTATACAGTGACTAGTTCCTCTACAGTTAGTAATTACCTCCGTACACTGTGACTTGTTCCTTTATAGTTAGTAATTACCTCCGTACACTGTGACTAGTTCATGTACAGTTAGTAATTACCACCGCACAGTATGACTAGTTCCTCTATAGTTAGTAATTACCACCGTATACAGTGACTAGTTCCTCTACAGTTAGTAATTACCTCCGTACACTGTGACTAGTTCCTCTACAGTTAGTAATTACCACCGTACAATGTGACTAGTTCCTCTATAGTTAGTAATTACCACTGTACACAATGACTAGTTCCTTTATAGTTAGTAATTACCTCCGTACACTGTGACTAGTTCCTGTACAGTTAGTAATAACCTCCGTACACTCTGACTAGTTCCTGTAAGTTAGTATTTACCACCGCACAGTATGACTAGTTCCTCTATAGTTAGTAATTACCACCGCACAGTATGACTAGTTCCTGTACAGTTAGTAATAACCTCCGTACACTGTGACTAGTTCCTGTAAGTTAGTATTTACCACCGTACAGTGTGACTAGTTCCTCTATAGTTAGTAATTACCTCCGTACACTCTTACTAGTTCCTGTAAGTTAGTATTTACCACCGCACAGTATGACTAGTTCCTGTACAGTTAGTAATTACCTTCGTACACTGTTACTAGTTCATGTACAGTTAGTAAATACCTCCGTACACTGTTACTAGTTCATGTACAGTTAGTAATTACCTCCGTACACTGTGACTAGTTCCTGTACAGTTAGTAATTACCACCGTACAGTGTGACTAGTTTCTCTAAAGTTAGGCCTGTAGACATTAGTATGTTTATTAATATTACTTCGATTGCACTTTCACATTTTAACTTTGAAATTAGAGAACATAATACGATTTAGAATTTACTCTCAACTTATACTTACCCTACTCAGTCGGCGTATCTATCCGCTTTGTGGTGTTCGATCCATCGCTTGTAAGTCTGGGCTCGTTTTGAGTGAGTGAATTCAGTTTCAGAGTGCTAGGAAACAGGAGGTATCTGCCTCACGAAAAGACAAGTCACATCAACACTGAAACTGACAGTTCTACATATTTGTCATACTTCCCTATATATGCAGTGTTTGTTATGGTATGAATGTCCTATATTTCAACCTCATTCCCTACAAGATGTGGAGGTGCTGCGGAGGAGAAAGTAGCTTGGAAAATATCTCCACCAGCATATCCGCGGGATGCTTTCCAAACTGAGCTATGATATTTATAGCCACTGAGTCTTCATTAACTAGGAATGTGACTCATTCAGAACTGTACACCTAGTGCACGTGGCTTCTCCCTCTTCACTTACTGGCAGAACGTACGTCACAAGCAATCTGTGTAGAGCTTTCAACTTCACTATGGCTGAAAGAAAGCCTAGTCATTTTTGATTAAATTCTCTTCGTTGATTTTTTACATTTAAATTTGAATGAAATGATCAAGAATACATTTCTGCTTATATTACGTTATAAACACGTAAATGACATGCTAAATCCAGTTAAGCCTTTTAAATCACGTTACACATTTCAAATGTAAGGCCTTAATAACTTTTAATCGCAACTCAGAATTCGAGATTGAAATGAAGAATATCACATAAGTGATATATTTTGTCTCAATCATTAGTTTAATTCACAAAAAATTACTTATAGCTGTGGGCCGTGGGTGCGTTATAAGAGTGACGTCAAATCTCATTATTCGATTACAGTAGCCCACGAGTTGGTAGTGGATACTGTCAACTATCTGTCTTTCCTCTTGTCTATCACTTTGACAGTAGGGACGGCTTGCACAGACAGCCCTTATGGAACTTTGCGTGAATATCCGAAACAAACAGTTGGTTAAGATATCATTTTTTTCTTTAACTTGATCCATCAGCGAAATGCCGTATACTATTTTTACTAGTTCTATCGTCAAACTGTTGAATAACTTTTTTTTTCTAGTTGTAACAGTAAACTCTTCTATAACTCTCTTTTTACAAACGGAGGTAATTACTAACTGTACAGGAACT
>NW_013669602.1:92445-101937 GCF_000517525.1 Limulus polyphemus
TTTTTTTACATTCTAGTAGTGAACTGTTGAATAACTTTTTTTCTAGTTGTAACAACAAAGTCTTCTATAACTCTCTTTTTTTTACATTCTAGTAGTGAACTGTTGAATAACTTTTTTTCTAGTTGTAACAACAAAGTCTTCTATAACTCTCTTTTTTTTACATTCTAGTAGTGAACTGTTGAATAACTTTTTTCTAGTTGTAACAGCAAACTCTTCTATAACTCTTTTTTTTTACATTCTATTAGTGAACTGTTGAATAGCTTTTTCGAATTATCCATTGCAGCGAACTACTTAATAACTACATTTCTTATCAATGATAGAGTCTGAAATTTATCAGAATTTACTAATGCAGATATGTTTAAGTTTGCGGATAATACTGCCTTACTCTTTAATTAAAGTAATACATGGGATGATGTATGTGAAAAATCATCTCGGGATTAAGTATAATTTAGATAATAACATTTCAACTCTGAATGTAAAAACAACGAAATACACAACGCTTTCATATAATATAATTACACAACCTAATAATACAAACATTATGTACATTGTAGTAAAACAGATTGTCATTGTCCCAATTTCAGTGTAATTATGAAAATTAAGAAATAAAATATTTAGGTATTATAATAGTCTCAAATGGGATAAGCATGTTAATTATCTTTCTTCAGGATTGGAAAATTAATACGTGCATTTAAACAACATGGAAGAGTATTTAATTTTAACTTGTTAAAGTTAACATATTATGCGTTTATTCAGTCGACTGCTCAATATAGTATACCAGTAGTAGAAGAATGATATTAAAATAACTTAAAAACGTTGATTAAAATGTAAAAATTGTTATTAAAGTTACTAGCCGCGACTCACAAAACATTTGTGGTAGTTTTCATGCCCTTCCCTTGAATTTTCCATATTCTATCATTTTCACGCATGACATTTACGCTACGCTTTCTTTTACGCGGTCAGACAAACAAACTCAGATAAACGTAACTTTATTTAATACAAGTAAAGTAAACAATAAAGTAATTATATATTTAATAGTATACAGAGTATGAAACAGTTATGGTCTTTCAAAGTTAGGCACCGTTTTACCAATTGAACAAAAGTAACTCACAAAAACGAATAATAAACCCGTAGTAAAGAAAAAGTAGATAAAAGGTTTTTATAGCAGTCTATGAAACGAACTGAAGCTAAATTATGTAAAGTTGTAGAGAAGACCGCTGATTATGTAGAAATGTCTGAATGGGTGTTCACAAAGTGATAAGCATACTGTTTCGAACGAACTGCGCATGCGTATTTTAGACTTAAATAAGTCGAGAAAGCCCATAGCAATTCTATTTAGTGTATTGTTAATTTTTTAGGAAATTACACGCGGGTTAAGTGTTGTTTGTGTGAAATACTTTGTAAATAAAAAAAAGTAATGTTGAAACTGATGCAGTCGTTGCATGACGACAACGACATTGTGCCATCGTGTTGCATACTCGTAGCATTAAAAGATTTGATAAAGCAAAAAAAAACAGGTAAGGTGATTGTGAATTGAAAAGCTAATATACAATCCGGACTCCTCAGACAGAGGCCTTTCTAACCATATGAGATTTGTAGCGTTTGATCGAGAAATTTGCGAGGACAGACAAACACAAGCGTATTATTTATACAGATTCTAAATCACCCTGTAAATTACCCTACAAATCTGTTGACAGAGATTAAAGTAATGACTGTTAAATTGTTCTTGTTAATCAGTATGCGATATTGAATATAACTTCTTTTGTTGATCATGAATATTACACAACATATAAATCTGATAAGTCCATTATTGATATTCCATTTATTCAAAATAATTTGGCCCTAAACCTTTTGTTCCTTGCATGGTCTGATGGTCAGGGCGATTGACTTTAACATGCTCACCTGTTATAATATGACGGTCAATCCCACTTTTCGTTGGTAAAGAGTAGCCCAAAATGTAGCGGTGGGTGGTGCATTCCTTCTCGTCTACCACTTCTAAATAAGGGACGGCTAGCGCAGATAACCCGCGAGTGTCTTTGCATGAAATGCATCAAATAAACCAAAATTTTGTAGTCTATAACAAAAACCTAAAGGGTAGGTTTCTTAATTTGTGAAATCGTTAAATTACAAAAACTGATCCTACTGAGATCTTGTTCAACAATTCATATTAAGTTTAAAAGGGATATTGTAATTTTCTATTTACTATTAGTAGTATAATTTGTGTCAGCAGTTACTTCTCAGAACTCTTTGTTGTTATATTTTTGGATTATTGTACCATTAGTGTGGTCGTTTGTTAAATAAAAGGGTAAGTTTATCAGGAGTAGCATGTTTCGCTAGATCAGAGCCGAGTACTTCCTGAATTGGTGGCAAAAAATCTGTCAGAACGATCCTAATCAAACATGTCGGGCATTCTAGCGGTTTTCATTTTTTGACTAACACAGACAAAGAGAAAATATAGCCATAAAACGAGGAAAATGACCAACTGAACAGAGCGAATGTCGTACTTTGATCGTCTACATGACCTTAATAAAACCTGCAGCTGTCTTTACGAGATACAGTAAAACAAATGCATACCAAACCTACAGGTGGCGCGACGAGCTAGATTAACGCATGCTATACAGTATACACTATTCTGAAAGTTTCTCTTGTGAAGTTATTTTAATTGTGTAACTAAGTTAAAATATAATTATTACTTACATATACATATTCTTAGCTATAGGGTATGTCGAGAAATCATACATATATTCACCAGTCAGAGCCTCGTGTTTGTCGGTTTCCAAAAGAATGTGTGTATATATCATTCAGATCATAAAACTTTAAAATGTTCAATACGTTTTATTGGGTTCTGTAACCAGACCATTTAAACCTTAGAACATTTAGTATTGTAACAGTAATGTATTGTTTGAAGTTAAGCACAAAGCTACACAACGAGGTATCTTTGCTCTACCCACCACGGGGAACGAAATCCTGTTTCTAGCGTTGTATGTCCGCAGACATATCGCTGTGCCACTGAGGGGGGAGTAATAGTAGTGTATATTGGGTTTGTAACTAAACTTTTTAGGGATGTTGATACATTATTAACACAATAACTTGGGCACGAATATTTCAGGATGACGGTAGCTCTCTTTAAATCTATCTAAAAATAACGAATTTCGAAGAAGAACTGAGAAATATAAATTTTTAGCCTTGACATAGCAGCACATAGAATTTTTCAAGTACAAACTTTTAGCTCATAACTCCGTCAACTGTTGACGGATTTGAGATCTAATTACAGTTTTGAACTCATTGATTAATTTACTCTATATCTGCCTAAAAGGATTTCAATTTCAGGGTATCCTGGTAGAGATCCTGATGAGTAATCAAACAGAATTGGGTATACGCGAGCCCCACGCTTGGTATTGCTGGCGCACAAAAATATAGCTAATAATAAAAAAAAAAAGGTCTTATAGATTAATTTACTCTAATCCTGCCTAAAAGAATTTGAAGTGCCGCTGGTATCGAGGATCCACTCTTGTTGTATAATAAAGTCAGCCATATTTAACATGTATATGAATTGCCACTCAAGTGCTCTACATGCACGTAGAGTGTTAGGACAAGAAAGAGTCATAAGTTTTTCGCACACTTATTCTTGAAAGAGCGCAAAAAAGGAATAGTACCATTTGATGTCACACAAATGAAAGAGTGCCATCTAATGTCATAGAATCACATGTCTAGTTAAACTACTGAGAACTAACTTTTAAAGGATGATGGGACATCTTAATTCACTATGAAACTGTTTTTACGAAGATTTATCTCGACTCTATCCATAATACTGGCGCAACGCTTTACCTGATTATTGCCTATTTCATGTCTTCCCTCTAGTTAATAACTTCCTTCTTTATAAACAGCATCATCTAAGTACAAGTTTCTCAAACCAACTGTCCTCAGGCCAGCAGAAGGCACCACGTGGTACAATGTTTCAGTTTTGTTTTTCAGAACTAGCTATACAAAGCTGTTCCTAATACTGAAGCTGTATTCAATAGAATCTCACTGAATAGTGGAATTTAATCGTCATTCTTAAGGCTCGTCCATGGCTTCAAAGTGTAGAGTGTGTTTTTGTGGGCAAGGGGGTCCGAATATTTCAATCCACAGCCAGGACACGCTAACATCAGGCCGACAACCAGATGTTGAGAGTCGCGTGTTTGAGTCAATGATATTTGATAACCATACGTCAGATGAAGTACATTAAAAAACTGTTATATTTGACTGAGATTATTTTTGTAATTTTAAGAAAACTGTTACATCACTTGACAAACTAGTCTCCAAAAACTTAAACTAAACATCGTACAGTTTGTTTCTACTAAATATGTTCTCCAATAATCAATGGTAGTTTTACAGACTCACAATACCAAAATCTAGGGTTCGATTCCTCGCGGTGGACAGACCGCAAATAGTCCTTTGTGTATCTTTCCGCGAAAATCATGAAATAAACAAACAGTTTAAACCCAGTTTCTAGCGTTGTAAATCTGCAGACACTGGGGGGCATCATTATCTGGAGGTTGTTTTTTCTCTCTCTCTTTCAAATGTATAAACGGATTGAAGTTTAATGATCAATCAAATCTATTCAGAGAGAATTATGCTTGCTCGCATATTATTTTTTAAAAAACGTTCGGTTTAATTCGTATAAAAACTTGAAGAAATTCATAGAGGTTAAACTCGAAACCTCTTTAATGAAAAACAAATCTAAGTTATTTAGGCGAAACACAATATGCGCAACCCAATGGTTCGTTAACAGCCTTTAACAATCATGATATGGTCTGATAGTTATCTTCTTGTGTTGCTAACCATCATGATATGGCCTGTTGATTATCAGTTTGGTTTCTAACAATCACGATATGACATGATGATTATCTTATTGTGTGTTTAACAATCAGGATATGGCCTGACAGTTATCTTATTGTGTTTCTAACAATCACTATATGGCCTGACAGTTATTTTCTTGTGTTTTTAACAATCACTATATGGCCTGTTGATTATCAGTTTGGTTTCTAACAATCACGATATGACATGATGATTATCTTATTGTGTGTTTAACAATCAGGATATGGCCTGACAGTTATCTTATTGTGTTTCTAACAATCACTATATGGCCTGACAGTTATCTTATTGTGTTTCTAATAATCACTATATGGCCTGACAGTTATCTTATTGTGTTTCTAATAATCACTATATGGCCTGACAGTTATCTTATTGTGTTTCTAACAATCACTGTATGGCCTGACAGTTATCTTATTGTGTGTTTAACAATCAGGATATGGCCTGACAGTTATCTTATTGTGTTTCTAACAATCACTATATGGCCTGACAGTTATCTTATTGTGTTTCTAACAATCACTATATGGCCTGACAGTTATCTTATTGTGTTTCTAACAATCACTATATGGCCTGACAGTTATCTTATTGTGTTTCTAACAATCACTATATGGCCTGACAGTTATCTTATTGTGTTTCTAACAATCACTATATGGCCTGACAGTTATCTTATTGTGTTTCTCGTAGTCATGATATACTTGTTTGTTTTTTAATTTCGCCCAAAGCTACACGAGGGCTATCTGCGCTAGCCGTCCCTAATTTAGCAGTGTAAGACTAGAGGTAAGGCAGCTAGTCATCACACCCCCCGCCAACGCTTGGGCTACTCTTTTACCAACGAATAGTGGGATTGCCCGTCACTTTATAACGCCCCCACGACTGAAAGGGCCAGCATGTTTGGTGGGACGGGATTCGAACCCGAAACCCGCAGATTGCGAGTCGAGCTCCCTAACCACCTGACCATGCCTATCATGATATGACCTAACAGTTATCTTATTGTGTTTCTAATAATCACGATACGGCCTGATGATTATCTTCTTTTGTTTCTAACCATCACGATATAGCCTGATGATTATCTTATTTTGTGTTTAACAGTCATGGTATGACTTAATAATTACCTTCTTGTGCGTTTAACAATAATGACGTGGCCTGATTAATATTTGATTTTATTTTAATCAAATGTGATATGAACTATTTGTTTTATTTTTGTAAGTCTAACTTTTATGCACACATTTTAACCAATTAAATTCTCTAAAATGCTAACGGGTTCTGATAGTCAAACACTCAACCTTAGCAAGTTTCAGCTAATGAAACATTATATTTACTCAATATTAAAATTATATTTTATGACTATATCTAATAAATGTTATACAGTAACTTCATAGTTTTATTATTAATTGAATTATATCTAAAATACGTGAACCCAACATTACTATTCATTAACCTAACTTATATTAAAATTATACGTCTAACATTCATATAAATGTTTACACACATTGTAAATTAATTGTTATATTTACGCACAATGAGTGCAAGTTTGTCCCCGGTGGGGCAACGGTAAGTTTACGGACTTTCAACGTTAAAATCCTGAGTTCGATTCCCTGCAGTGGACAGAGTGCAGACAATCCCTTGTGTAGCTTTGCAATAAGAAAACAACAACTGTTAGTAAATAATATTCGAGGTTTAAATGTTGCCAGGTGATGTGTTAATTAACGCATACTCCAAGAATAAGCGATGTTTGCAATTCCAGTTCGTTGCTGCCTTATAGTTTTGGACCACAATCTATGTGATATTTGCAATTCCAGTTCGTTGCTGCCTTATAGTTTTGGACCACAATCTATGTGATATTTGCAACTCCAGTTCGTTGCTGCCTTATAGTTTTGGACCACAATCTATGTATATTTGCAACTCCAGTTCGTTGCTGCCTTATAGTTTTGGACCACAATCTATGTGATATTTACAACTCCAGTTCGTTGCTGCCTTATAGTTTTGGACCACAATCTATGGCCTGGCATGGCCAGCTGGTTAGGGAGCTCGACTCGCAATCTGCGGGTCGCGGGTTTGAATCCCCATCCCACCAAACATGCTCGCCCTTTCAGCCGTGGGGGCGTTATAATGTCACGGTCAATCCCACTATTCGATTGTAAAAGAGTAGCCCAAGAGTTGGCGGTGGGTGGTGATGACTAGTTGCCTTCCCTCTAGCCTTACACTGCTAAATTAGGGAAGGCTAGCGCAGATAGCCCTCGTGTAGCTTTGCGCGAAATTTAAAACAAACAAAATCTATAGTTACTAGAAAATCTTCAAGAACCGTCTTTGATTAATTCTGTAATTTTTTCTCGTGTGTACGTCTAGAATATTATTAAAACAACGTTTTTACTATATTTTTTTACGTGTGTGTGTGTGTGTTTTTCAGACATACATGAAACAGAGAGAATTACGGCACACCAATTAAGCTATTTTATTTAATAACTGAATGTTCTCATTTCTATAAGTCCAAGAAACAATTCAATGTTAAGCCGGAGTATGGCCCCAAGGAGAAGACCTCGGGTAATAATTATCAGGGCTCGATCCCTGCGACTGGCACCGGGCAGCTAGCCAATTTTGCAGCTTTGCGGATGAAAACAAACAAACCCCTTGGAGAGAAAGTAAAATTGGCACGTGTCCAACAACTTACTGGTATAAAGTGAACCATGCTTAAAAGATTCTTTCACGTGACCTACTTTAGATTTATTTTTATACTCGGCAGAAAACAAGTCAGAATCTTCTTGTTTAAAGCTGAACAGATTAACAGCAAGATTTAAAACACTCAGCTTATTTACAAACATGGAAAGCAACAGAAACACGTTACAAATTTATTCTTTTAAGTAACTTGGAAAACTTTGACCTTCGACCTTTCTATGTAGCATATGAAAACAATGAGTACATTGACGTAGCGTTAATTATTAATTATTCTTCGTCTCTTTATAAAGGTTGCTACGTGGTGGATTTACTTACTTTAAGCTCGAGCTACCTTGCAGGCAGATATAAGATACATATAAACTCTTTTTGGTTTTCTTTGCCTCTGGATTTAATTTAATCTCAAGCGACGTAAATCCGTTTTCAACAGTTGTATAAAGTATGTCTGTTATTGAAAACACCAGGGGAGGAACAAAGATTCTTATGGTTAGACAACTAAATTTTACGGATGATTTGAAATAATGTTAACATAATAGGAAAACGTTATGAAAAGTTCATATGTGACATTCAGTTTTAAAGCTGCTGCCCTTTGTCTACTGATACAGACAGACTTTTACGTTCTGTAAAATGTTACATGAACAATACAAAAGATGCACTTCTTAACATTTTAATGCAAAACTCTTACCATAAAGATGTTGTGTTTAGAATTTTCACTACACAGATCAAAGTAATTCAACATTTTACGCTTCTATTTTCATGTACAATTCACCAACCTTTTTTGTCGTATGATAGCCGATAGGCTTCCTGGACCTTGATTCGTGTGTATCAAAATCTGATATAACTAGAATATCTTCTTCGCCATGTTGTTCTAGCATTTTAATATTTTTATGAAACACATATCAAACATACAAATATTTTTATCCCAGCGGATGTTTGGAAATATCAAGTAGTGACGTCACTAAAAATCTAACAAAAGGAAATGAATACAGACGCTCGCAGTTCACGTGCAAGTTAGAAGAAACTTATGTCATCGCCATCTGTTGGCCATTTCCTGAACACAATGTAAACAACGGCTGTTTATCTATTGAGCTCGTTTCCAGTATTAAAAGCGTTTCTGATCAAAGTTTATTGTCTGCTAAGGGTTAAGTGTAATTTTCTGTATAAGGTCAAAGCTATTTTTTTACCATTGTTACCAAGGTTACTAAAGATCATTAATAGTAATAAACTATTTTTATAGAATGCTGCTTATTCATATCAAAAACTTCACAAGCAGCATCTTTCATTGTTACTTCATCTGCCAAGCTAAAAAAATAAAAACTTGTAACGTTATAACATATATATAAAAATATATAAGCGTGATTAGATCTCTATAGGAGGAATAAAGAATCATGAGAAGTGCTTTAATCATATTTAAATGTTTAATTTTGATGAAATTTTTAAAAAAAATATTTTTTTTACATTAAAAGGCCTACAGATTACGATGACTTATAAAAGAAAATGTTTGGTAATAATGTTGCTTTGCTACTTTCTCTGGCACAAGATACAAGAGAAACATTGAATTACCACTCTGAAAGCTACTTTACGAAAGATAAGTCTTTTATGGAAATCTAGAGATACTTTATTACTTGATATAATGAGGAATCAGCTTCATTATTCTCAGTCAGTTGTTTCTAAATATACTAAGGATTTTATTGATTAATCAATTGATATTGATATACTTATAAAACCGATCAAACAATATTTTATCGAACAGTACAATAGCAGGTAACTGTTACATGATTATGACCTGACACTATGGGGTAACTGTTACATGATTATGACCTAACACTATGGGGTAACTGTTACATGATTATGACCTGACATTATGGTGTAACTGTTACATGATTATGACCTAACACTATGGGTAACTGTTACATAGATTATGACCTGACATTATAGGTGTAACTGTTACACTATTATGACCTAGAC
>NW_013669602.1:101958-107760 GCF_000517525.1 Limulus polyphemus
GTGAACGGGGTGTGGGGTAACTGTTACATGATTATGACCTAACACTATGGGGTAACTGTTACATGATTATGATCTGACACTATGGAATAACTGTTACATGATTATGACCTGACACTATGGAGTAACTGTTACATGATTATGACCTGACACTATGGAGTAAATGTTACATGATTATGACCTAACACTATGGGGCAACTGTTACATGATTATGACCTAACACTATGGTGTAACTGTTACATGATTATGACCTGACACTATGGGGCAACTGTTACATGATTATGACCTGACACTATGGGGCAACTGTTACATGATTATGACCTGACACTATGGGAGTAACTGTTACATGATTATGACCTAACACTATGGGGTAACTGTTACATGATTATGACCTGACACTATGGGTCAAAAATAATTAAAATCAGAATTTCGCTTCTGTAAAAGTTGCTGTTATTATATTAATTAAATAGTAGGCACCTCACCAAACATTAATATTCCGTTATTTTTCTTTCTTTTTATTTACTCTTTATTTCATCACTTCTAGCCTAGAAGAATACTTTAACGTTATTCCGTATGATTAAACTGAAATATAAAAAGAGCAATCATAGGTATGTTCTGTCAGAAAACTTCAAGTTCTATCTTATCTTCCATTTACATGACACTATTTTATGATTTTTATGTAAGCTTTTCTTCCCTTACAGACGGCGTGGCCGTTAATGTGGCCTGTGAATGAAAAGGATCGTAGTGTTAGTTCGGTTCATGAGGAAGGTATAAGAGTAACAGTCAAATCCCACTATTCAATAAGATGAGAGTAATTGAATATTTCGCAGATAGTTCTGTTAAACAACTACCTTCACTCTAGTATATCAGGGCTAGTGTAGATAATACTTGTGAAGCTTTGAGCGAACACCCGAAACAAACATCCATAGCATATTGGCGACATTTTACTTATTTTGTATTTCATCCTCACGTTTCTTCTCGTTGAAATTTAGAATTTTGTTGAAGTTCGTGTATTTGGGATGTATGGGTATTTGGTCTGATGTGAAATTTCCTGAAGATTGGTGTCATGTAATTTGTCTCACTTTCTGTCAGTGTTTAGGATCTCACGTCATTGTGTGTCATTGAAGTGTTTGTCCTTGATTATTTACTGCCACGGTAGGGGTTTAGTACCTAATCTCATTCTGCATTATTGAAGTGTTTGTCCTTGATTATTTACTGCCACAGTAAGTAGTTTAATACCTGATCTCATTCTGCATTATCTAAGTGTTTGTCCTTGATTATTTACTGCCACGGTAGGGGTTTAGTACCTAATCTCATTCTGCATTATTGAAGTGTTTGTCCTTGATTATTTACTGCCACAGTAAGTAGTTTAATACCTGATCTCATTCTGCATTATTGAAGTGTTTGTCCTTGATTATTTACTGCCACGGTAGGTGGTTTAATACCTAATCTCATTCTGCATTATTGAAGTGTTTGTCCTTGAATATTTACTACCACGGTAGGTGGTTTAATACCTAATCTCATTCTGCATTATTGAAGTGTTTGTCCTTGATTATTTACTGCCACGGTAGGTGGTTTAATACCTAATCTCATTCTGCATTATTGAAGTGTTTGTTCTTGATTATTTACTGCCACGGTAGGTGGTTTAATACCTAATCTCATTCTGCATTATTGAAGTGTTTGTTCTTGATTATTTACTGCCACGGTAGGTGGTTTAATACCTAATCTCATTCTGCATTATTGAAGTGTTTGTCCTTGATTATTTACTGCCGCAGTAAGTAGTTTAATACCTATCTCATTCTGCATTATTGAAGCGTTTGTCCTTGATTATTTACTTCGTCAGTAGGGAGGCTAGTATCTAACACCAGTTTGTGTCACTGAAGTGTATATCTTCGTTTGCAATGTTTATCAATATGATATAAGAGTTAGAACATCATCCGATCCGCTTTACAGATGTAACTGTTCTCTGTTTTGAGTATATAATCAAGAGTCTCAACAGTCTTTATCATTCAAGTGGAACTTTCTTTTATTCATTATTTACTGCTATAGTGTACGAATTAGGACCTCAACGAATCCAGGTGTATATTATAAAATTACCGTGTTTAAACTATTTACACAACAGCGAAAAAAGCAAACATATGCATTTTGTTATCTAAATCGAAAACATAGCACTTACACATAGTCATGCGCTCAGGTTAATGCGACATATATATTTTGATAGCGGTAATTAATCAATGACAGTATTGATTAATAAATTATATATTTATATACTTTTATTCGGTATTCTCCGAAATGTTTTTATTTGTTTTTATCCACTCATGGATACTTGGAATTTAAAGGTATATCTATTAAAATCCATTGGGTTTATAATTGTGATTAATCCTGTATTGACACACTTGTGAGGGGGTAGAGTTGTGCGTTAGGTTATTATTCTCAGAATCGTGAACTATTACAGTGTTCCGTTCGCCCTCCCCCCTCCAGTGCTCAGCGATACATTTGTGGTAGTATAACGCTAAAAATCGAAAGTTCGATACCCAAGGTGGGCAAAACGCAAATAGCCCATTGTGGGCCTTTACGCTTAAACATAAACAAGCCATTCTCCTGTCCATCCTCTTGTTTCTGAACACAGGATTTCAGTTTGCAAATACCTCAGAATTAAAAGAATAATAATAATGTAAACACTTTTCTGACGAAATTGGAACCTGAACACCACTTTAAGGGCACATGAACTAAACAAGCAGGTCAGAGACTCCTAGAATTCAGGAACCTGAAGACCACTTTAAGGGCACATGAAATAAACAAGCAGGTCAGAGACCCGTAGAACTTTAAGGGCACATGAATTAAACAAGCAGGTCAGAGAACTCTAGAATTCAGGAACTTGAACGCCACTTTAAGGGCACATGAACTAAACAAGCAGGTCAGAGACCCCTAGAATTCAGATATAATTGTCACTAGTTTTGAATTGCTGACTAGAGAGAAAGCTTTGTCTAGCTTTTTGAACCGAATAACAGGATTGACTATCACTCTTATAACGTGTCTATATCTGAAAGTACAGAGCATGCTCAGCAACATCACTTCTCGAACCCCGAATCCTCCGATACAAAAACCACAAGGTCAAATATGTTCTGGTGAACTTACTTTACAGTAATTATTCTTATTGAACATATTAATATCAATCTTGTTTGTTTTCGTGGCACATTATGACACAAAATGTCTTTCAAATTACTAGAAATTTTACTTTCTATCTCGTCTAAGATCTCAAATGCTTCATTTCATTTTTTTCCTTTAAATCCGTTGATTTCACCACACCAACTCAAAGACGTTTTTGTCAGATTTCTGTTGAAGTACAGAAGCGTATATAGTTTATGTTTCGCAAAAATTGTAATCTTATTGCTTGTTTAATTTGTTCAAGCTAGTCCTTTTGAAAAAAAAAGGAGAGAGAAAGAAATCATGGTTTTTTATATATGTCGAACTAAGTGGAGTCGTTTTGGAGAGCAGTTTTATACAGCTTCTGTCATTAGCAGGGCTGATATTGATCCACGAGTGAAATTATGCCCTCGTTAACTCCTCGTAATGAAGTGATTAGACACATTAGGTATCTTGTCGATAACCACATCTACATCATGACTGTAATTCAACATTCTTAACTGGTGTTGTACGTTGGAACTTCAGAATTAAGTGCGTTTATAATAAGCGTATGAATTTCTTTCCATTTAGGTATTTCACAAAGTAATGCAGCGGTAAAATGGAAGGAGGATAGAGAGATAAGCCTAGTATTCAACCACTCACGTATACAGGCTATTAAATATTTTACTACATTATAAGGAAATTAATTATGTGTTATTATAACACCAATAATTATGTGTTATTATAACGCCAATATACACTCCCAAATCACCTTAACTCTATTTATATTTTTCACCACCTAAAGTGTGTGGTTTTAAAATAGGGGTTCTACAAATGATTTTACACAATCATGGTTAATGCCTACTACTCATTGAGTCAATGGTGTCCTAGAGACAGAGTAAGGGGAAAATGTGAAGACGGAAAGAAGGGACGAGGAGATGGTGAAGGTAGAGACATGTAAGGGAAGAGGTTGTGGTAGAGACAGGTGGAGAGAATAAAGTGGGGTAAAAACTAGGAAGGGAAGAAGTGGAGATAGAAAGAATTGGAAAGAGAATAGTGAAGGTAGAGACAGGTAAAGGAAGAGGTTGTGGTAGAGACAGGTAATGGAAGAGGTTGTGGTAGAGAATATAGTGGGGTAAAAACTAGGAAGGGAAGAAGTGGAGATAGAAAGAATTGGAAAGAGAATAGTGAAGGTAGAGACAGGTAAAGGAAGAGGTTGTGGTAGAGACAGGTAAGGGAAGAGGTTGTGGTAGAGACAGGTAAGGGAAGAGGTTGTGGTAGAGAATAAAGTGGGGTAAAAACTAGGAAGGGAAGAAGTGGAGATAGAAAGAATTGGAAAGAGAATAGTAAAGGTAGAGAAAGAGACATAGAAAGAAGAAAGTGGAGGTAAATACGGAAGATAGAAAAAGAAAAAAATGGAAGGAAACAGTGGGAGACAAACATTTGAAGAGTGAAAAGAGGTAGAAACGAGAAAGAGAAGAAGGTGGAAATAGAAACAGATGAGAAAAAAATTAGAGGTAGAAACAGAAGAGGAGGAGGAAAGTGTGGGTGAAAACGAAAAAAGAGAAGAAAGTGGGGTAGAAACACATGTAAAAAATGGCGTAGAGACAAAGGTAAAAAAGAAAATGGGTGCCAGAGAGAGGGAGGGGAGAAAGTAAGGAAACTGTTTGTATTTACTTTCAAAATAATTTATGGCTTCCTATCCACTCAACCTTCCGACAGATTTATAGTCGTTTCTAATAACATGTGAAACTCATTCATGTCGTTATAAACAGTTCCTATTTCAATTACAGTTATATGAGTAGACATAAAACCGAAGTCACGGGAATAGACTCTGTTAATTTGGATTATGTGAGAGTAATGGTACCGACCAACCTTGGAAACACAGGCTAAACAAATAAAGCAGCCTTTAATGGCTTCATTAGTTATATTACGATTATAATACTTTCTATTAGCAAAAGTAAACACATTAGTTTAGTATTTCAACACGTGTTACAGAGATGGATTCGATAAAGGAACCACTTCTTTGATGTGAAGAGTAACATTATCTGTTGATAGTCACACAGATGGATGTTTGCATTCTTTAAAAAGTCTAATACGGCTGCTTTCACATGCAACTTCAGAACAGTGCTGGGAATAAAAGAAAACATGATCATCACAGTAGTACCATTACTTAAACGATCAAGTAACGTACGTTAGAAGATACTGACTGATGCAACGCCTTGAGATAAATTCAATTGTTTTTGACCGATGACGATAAAGTAATTATAACATTAATTAGAATAAGAATATCACAAACTTGTTTTATACGAACAAAGTTTTGTCCAAAGTTTAATCTATTGTGGAATTTGATGTTGTGAACATTATAAGATTATATGAATATCTGAACATTTATAATAAATGTTTCGCCACGTATGTTCATCATAGCTCCGTGGTCATGCACTTAGCTTAATCCTCCACTTACCGACTTGTTAGCTCCGTGGTCATGCACTTAGCTTAACCTGCACTTACCGACTTGTTAGCTCCGTGGTCATGCACATAGCTTAAATTCCACTTAACAACTTGTTAGCTCCGTGGTCATGCACATAGCTTAATCCTCCACTTACCGACTTGTTAGCTCCGTGGTCATGCACATAGCTTAATCCTCCACTTACCGACTTGTTAGCTCCGTGGTCATGT
>NW_013669603.1:0-2583 GCF_000517525.1 Limulus polyphemus
ACAAGTTTGTGATAGTTAGTATTTTATAATAGAAGACTGTGACAGCTAATACTCCATGTTACAAGTCTATGATAGTTGGTATTTTATAATAGAAGACTGGGACAACTAATACTCCATGTTACAAGTCTTTGATAGTTGGTATTTTATAATAGAAGACTGTGAAAGCTAATACTCTATGTTACATGTCTGTGATAGTTAGATTATAAAATATTCCACTGTGACAACTAATACTCTATACTTTATACTACAAGTATGTGATAGTTAGTATTTTATAATAGATAACTGTGACAGCTAATACTCTATGTTACAAGTCTGTGATAGTTGGTATTTTATTATAGAAGATTGTGGTGATAGTTAGTATTTTATAATGAGTATTAGCTGTCACAGACTTCTATTATAAAATACCAACTATCACAGACTTGTAACAAAGAGTATTAGTTGTCACAATCTTCTATTATAAAATACTAACTATCATAGAACTGTAGCACAGACTGTGACAACTAATACTCTATACTTTATACTACAAGTATGTGATAGTTAGTATTTTATAATAGATAACTGTGACAGCTAATACTCTATGTTACAAGTCTGTGATAGTTGGTATTTTATTATAGAAGATTGTGCATAGAGTATTAGCTGTAACTAATACTATATGTTACAAGACTGTGGTAGTTAGTATTTTATAATTAACTATCACAGACTTGTAGCATAGAGTATTAGCTGTCACAGTCTTCTATTATAAAATGACTTGTAGCATAGAGTATTAGCTGTCACAGTCTTCTATTATAAAATACCTCTATGTTACAATCACAGTCTTCTATTATAAAATACTAACTATCACAGATGACTTGTAACATAGAGTATTAGCTGTCACAGTCTTCTATTATAAAATACTAACTATCACAGACATGTAACATAGAGTATTAGCTTTCACAGTCTTCTATTATAAAATACCAACTATCAAAGACTTGTAACATGGAGTATTAGTTGTCCCAGTCTTCTATTATAAAATACCAACTATCATAGACTTGTAACATAGAGTATTAGCTGTCACAGTCTTCTATTATAAAATACTAAGTATCACAGACTTGTAACATAGAGTATTAGTTGTCACAGTCTTCTATTATAAAATACTAACTATCACAAACTTGTAACAAAGAGTACTAGCTGTCACAGACTTCTATTATAAAATACTAACTATCACAAACTTGTAACATATAGCATTAGTTGTCACAGTATGCTATTATAAAATACTAACTCTCACAGACTTGTAACATATAGTATTAGCTCTCACAGTCTTCTATTATAAAATACTAACTATCACAGATTTGTAACATAGAGTGTTAGTTGTCACAGACTTCTATTATAAAATACTAACTATCACAGACTTGTAGCATAGAGTATTAGCTGTCACAGTCTTCTATTATAAAATACTAACTATCACACACTTGTAACATAGAGTATTAGCTGTCACAGTCTTCTATTATAAAATACTATCACAGACTTGTAACATAGAGTATTAGCTGTCAGAGTCTTCCATTATAAAATACTAACTATCAAAATCTTGTAACATAGAGTATTAGCTGTCACAGTCTTCCATTATAAAATACTAACTGTCACAAACTTGTAACAAAGAGTACTAGCTGTCACAGACTTCTATTATAAAATACTAACTATCACAAACTTGTAACATATAGCATTAGTTGTCACAGTATGCTATTATAAAATACTAACTCTCACAGACTTGTAACATATAGTATTAGCTCTGTGATAGTTAGTATTTTATAATAGAAGTCTGTGACACCTAACACTCTATGTTACAAGTTTGTGACAGTTAGATTATAAAATATAGTATTTTATAATAGAAGATTGGTATAGCTAATACTCTATGTTACAAGTCTGTGATACTTAGTATTTTATAATGGAAGATTGTGACAACTAATACTCCATGTTACAAGTCTGTGATAGTTGGTATGTTATAATAGAAGACTGTGACAGTTAATACTTAATGCTACAAGTATGTGATAGTTAGTATTTTTATAATAGAAGTCTGTGACAACTAATACTCTAAGCTATTGGTAAAAATACTAACTATCACAAAATAGAAAACTGTGACAACTAATACTCCATGTTACAAGTCTGTGATAGTTGGTATGTTATAATAGAAGACTGTGACAGCTAATACTCTATGCTACAAGTCTGTGGTAGTTGGTTATTTATAATAGAAGACTGTGACAGCTAATACTTTATGTTAAAAATCTGTGATAGTTAGTATTTTATAATAGAAGATTGTGACAGCTAATACTCTGTGCTACAGTTCTATGATAGTTAGTATTTTATAATAGAAGACTGTGACAGCTAATACTCTATGTTACAAGTCTGTGATAGTTAGTATTTTATAATATAAGACTGTGACAGCTAAAACTTTATACTACAAGTCTGTGATAGTTCGTATTTAACAATAGAAGATTGTGACAGCTAATACTCTATGTTACAAGTCTGTGATAGTATTTTTAGTATTTTATAATAGAAGACTGTGACAGCTAATACTCTATGCTACAAGTCTGTGATAGTTAGTATTTT
>NW_013669603.1:2593-10607 GCF_000517525.1 Limulus polyphemus
CACAGACTTGTAGCATAGAGTATTAGCTGTCACAATCTGCAATTATAAAATACCAACTATTACAGACTTGTAACATGGAGTATTAGTTGTCCCAGTCATCTATTATAAAATACCAACTATCATAGACTTGTAACATAGAGTATTAATTGTCACAATCTTCTATTATAAAATACTAACCATTACAGACTTATAGCTTAAAGTATTAGCTATCACAGTCTTCTTTCATAGAATATTAACTGTCACAGATTTTTAACTTAGAGTATTGGCTGTCACAGTCTTTGTCATAGAATATTAACTGTCACAGTGTTCTGTCATAGAATATTAACTTACACAGATATCAACGTAGAGTATTAGCTGTCACAGTATTCTGTTATAAAAATTAATTATCACAGACTTGTAACATAGTGTCAGCTGTCTCAGACTTCTATTATAAAAATACTAACTATCACAGACTTGTAGCTTAGAGTATTAGCTATCAGAGTCTTCTTTCATAGAATATTAACTGTCACAGATTTTTAATGTAGAGTATTGGCTGTCACAGTCTTTATCATAGAATATTAACTGTCACAGATTTTTAATGTAGAGTATTGGCTGTCACAGTCTTTATCATAGAATATTAACTGTCACAGTGTTCTGTCATAAAATATTAACCTACACAGACTTCTAGTATAAACCACTGGCTGTCACATGTTTTTGTGTTTCAACTTGTTCTATATTGGAAACTAAGAAGTACAGTTTTATATAATATTAAAATACTCTATTATGTTTATGAGCCCGGCATGGCCAGGTAGATAAGGCGCTCGACTCGCAATCTGAGGGTCGTGGGTTCGAATCCCCGCCCCACCAAACGTGTTCGCCCTTTCAGCCGTGGGGGCGTTATAATGTGACGGTTAATCCCACTATTCGTTGGTAAAAGAGTAGCCCAAGAGTTGGCGGTGGGTTTTGATGACTGGCTGCCTTCCATCTAGTCTTACACTACTAAATTAGGGACGGCTAGCGCAGATAGCCCTCGTGTAGCTTTTCGCGAAATTCAAAAACAAACAATTATGTATACACGTATCACCGAAAAGATTTATCATTTGTTCAAGATACAAAGTAACAGAAACCATCTTAGATAAAATCTTTAACATATAACTTCGAATTTGAGGTCTTGATTACATTCAAATTGATTATATTCGGGAAAGTTTTTTTAAAACTGGGGTTTATAGGAGCCTAATTATCAAATCGTATCTAGAATAACATAGGGTTTACTGTTACAGCACCCACCGCCAACTCTTAGGCTACTTTAATCGAATAAGAGGATTTGATCACCATTTGACAAGCGCGCCCTCTGGCCTTAAGAGCGGAATGTGATTTTGCAACAACGGGGCTCGATTCATGGGCACTCTGGTTTACAGTCCAGTACACTAACCTGATGTTAAAAGAAGTTACTGTAGTTATATCTCGATGTCAAAGGAATAGACAAAACAAAGTAATATTTATACAAATACTAATTTTTATTCACAAAACTGGAATGTTTGATACCTTAAAGAAAGCTAACATTTTCAGCACCCTATTAATTCATTTATATAATTAGGAATAAAAAACCTCCTTAAATCACAACTTTAACACCTGTTAACTCAAAAGTGAATAGACATTTTGCAGAAGCTATTTTATGTGATTTTCTGGAAGAGTTCAAAAATTTTTATGTGCACACTAATCTTACTACATCATGCTGAAAATGGTGAGAGCAAACTCAAGAAATGCTAAAAATTATAACATTACTATGTGGAAAGAGATAGATAATATCCTAGATAATATATATATGCATGCAAGAGTACCCGTTCCCAGGGGTGGGCAAAGTTTAAGTTAATCTAGTAAAAGTACCCATCCCCAGTGACGGGAAAAGTTTAAGTTAATCTAGTAAAAGTATCCGTCCCCAGTGATGGGAAAGTTTAAGTTAATCTAGTAAAAGTACCCGTCCCCAGTGATGGAGAAAGTTTAAGTTTATCTAGCAAAAGTAACCGTCCCCAGTGATGGGAAAAGTTTAAGTTGATCTAGTAAAAGTACTCGTCCCCAGTGATGGGAAACCTTTAAGTTAATATAGTAAAATACCCGTCCCCAGTGATGGGAAAAGTTTAAGTTAATTTATCAATTTAAATTATTTTATCGACTTTAAAACAGGTAAGTGTGTTGTACTTTTGGTTTCACTCAGGGCCAAAGCTAAGAGCGGCTCAACAATAACATATGGTAAATATAATTTTTTTGTTTTTAAGTTACGTCACATTTTGAAATGTGAATGATAGTGTGATTAACTCCTAACAACTTAGTGTAGAATATCCTGCTTGCACAAATATTTTTTCACCAACATTATTCATGCTTGTTCTCCAGTCATTTCGAAAGTGAATGTTGAGCTTTCCCTGCGTGCGCAGCTTTTTAAACGGGGGGACAAACGAACACTCGGACAGACACCATGGATCACAATATATAAAAGATGTTACCGTGTATAATAATGAAAATAACAAATATTTTCTTGTTTAACACGAAATAGTTTAAGATTTTATTTACTTTTTGTACAATAATAACCATGTTACCGGAGGGAGGGTGGTAAAGGGTACAAATTCACCCCTTCCTCTTCCCGACTAGAAGACACATCTCCACATTCCCCAAATTCTCATGTAATCTTCCCCATTTCGTGTAATTTTTGTTCGTTGCGTTTATGTGCCGAAAATGTACATTTGTTGTTACCCTTCTTTTCATTTCGTTTTCCACAATCCTTAATTTTCATGTTAACGCCAAGAGACAGCGCTGGACTACAGATGTGATGAAAATGAATTAATATACGGACTGGGGAGTTGGTAGAGTGTAAATGATAGTACGTATATCACTGATGAAGAGGAGGATTGTAAGTTACTGAAGAAGAAAGTCACAGAGCAATTGGAATACCCATAGAAGTATTACTTCAAGCATCAATTCCCATTTTCTAGTATTGTTACTGCTGACTGTATCTATAGGGAAGTATTCCTTCAACCATCGCTACTGATTTTCTAGTATTGTTACTGGTGACTGTATCTATAGGGAAGTATTCCTTCAACCATCGCTACTGATTTTCTAGTATTGTTACTACTGACTGTATCTATAGGGAAGTATTCCTTCAACCATCGCTACTGATTTTCTAGCATTGTTACTGGTGACTGTATCTATAGGGAAGTATTCTTCAACCATCGCTATTGATTTTCTAGCATTGTTACTGGTGACTGTATCTATAGGGAAGTATTCTTTCAACCATCGCTATTGATTTTCTAGTATTGTTACTGCTGACTATATCCGTAAGGAAATGCTTCATGTTAAGTTTCAGAATTTAAAAATGTCCTTATTAATATTGTTCCTAGTATTGATTGTTGACAGTAATATGGAAAATAAATTAATACTCAGATAAGAACAACAAATAATAAATTTATTCTCAAGGGAATATGTAAGGAAAACCAGGGATGTTCCATCCTTCTGGATCCTTTTGAGTGTCTGCACTCTCTTATTGTGATCTGCTGCTGTTTATTGTACTTTCCATGCATGTCCTGTGTAAAGACAAATAGAATATATATTAAGATACCAATATGTACTACTAGATGGCGCCACTATGGTACGTCCTGCGTGTTGACGCAGTCACGTTTTTCACCGAAGTTCGAAGCACGCGGGGCTGTTTACCATTCAGTCACTAAGGGGCCAGCGTGTAATCAAGCCTCTGGAAGAGTGTCCGTGAGGATTTGATTGAACTTGTCGTGTTGGAAAAGTAAAACTCGTTTTCGTGAAGTAAGAACGGTTCTGGTACAAAATAATGGTTTTCTGCGAATACCGTTGTTGCTGAATGGATTGTTTGAACTGTAATTATTATTGTTTGTCGACAAGCCCGGCCTGATGATGACAGTGAAATCCTCCAGGTGGTTTTTAATCGTCTTAACGTATTGGGTTTTAGTAGAAAGAGGTGAGTAACAAGTTAATAATCTAAAGAATCGAGCGTTTGGAATTTTCAGCATTGGTAACCAGAAGAAATTGTAGTCTCCTGATGTAAGTTCATCAAGATAATGAATAATCGTAACGAAGTAAACGTAGTCTTAAAGATGAAACATTAAAACGGGTTATTTTCAGAAACATTTTCCGCGTTGCCGACAGCTTCCAAGAGTCGAGGAACAGGTGGGGCACGAGATGAATATGCATGAGCTGTACTGAGAGATTCTTTTATTAACATTATTTAATGTAGTTTTAATAAGACCTGAATAGTAGTGTGAACGTTTTTTATAATAATTACGTAATTAGTTGATTTGTCACAATTACAATTTTGGTCACTTTAAAAAAGTCCTTATTTTCCTTCCCTTGATTAAGATTAAAAACATTAGTCACTCTTTGAAAGCCCAGATCTTACTTCCCATGATCATGGTTACAAACATCGTCATTATTATAAAACTTAAGATGTTGCTTTAAATTTTGAAATCAATATAATAATAATGTTGCTACATTTCTTGAACCCACTAGTGTAATAATAATGATGTTGCTACTTTTGTTGAGCCCCCCTGGTTATATAATAGTGATGTTGGTAGTTTTGTTGAGCTCCCTGATTTAATAATAATGATGTTGCTACTTTTGTTGAGCCCCTTGTTATATAATAGTGATGTTGGTAGTTTTGTTGAGCTCCCTGATTTAATAATAATGATGCTGCTACTTTTGTTGAGCCCCCTGGTTATATAATAGTGATGTTGCTACTTTTGTTGAGCCCCCCTGGTTATATAATAGTGATGTTGCTACTTTTGTTGAGCCCTCTGGTTTAATAATAGTGATGTTGGTAGTTTTGTTGAGCTGTCTGGTATAATAATAATGATGTTGCTACTTTTGTTGAGCCCCCCTGGTTATATAGTAGTGATGTTGCTACTTTTGTTAACCCCTCTGGTTTAATGATAGTGATGTTGCTACTTTTGCTAACCCCTCTAGTTTAATAATAATGATGTTGCTACTTTTGTCTAACCCCTCTAGTTTTATAATAATGATGTTGCTACTTTTGCTAACCCCTCTGGTTTAATAATAATGATGTTGCTACTTTTGTTAATCCCTCTGGTTTAATGATAATGATGTTGCTACTTTTGTTGAGCCCCTTGGTTATATAATAGTGATGTTCCTACTTTTGTTGAGCCCTCTGGTTTAATAATAATGATGTTGCTACTTTTGCTAACCCCTCTAGTTTAATAATAATGATGTTGCTACTTTTGTTAACCCCTCTGGTTTAATAATAATGATGTTGCTACTTTTGTTAAGCCCTCTGGTTTAATAATAATGATGTTTCTCAACATACCTATTGTTATTTTACTGTTTTTGTTGTTCACGAATTGTTCATAAATTTTTTACTTTACAAACCCCAGTACCTTTTGTGACTAAGCGGTAAGTCAAAGGACTTATACCATTAAAAATCGGGTTTCGATACCTGCGGTGGGAAGAACATAGATAGTCCATTGTATAGTTTGCGCTTAGAAATAAACAGATAAAAATATTCCAAGTAATTCCTAAAATATTTATATTTCTAGAGCCAAAAATTACAGTGATAAAGTTATTGTAATGATACTTAACATGATTACGGACATTGTAGCAGTAAAGATCGAGCACTATTACACTGGCTGATAATAATGGGTGAAAATACTCATTTTTCTATATAAAGAGCTTAGGAGAGCCAACAGTAATTAGTGGAATTAACTGCAATATTGATGGGTTTTTGTATAATTATTTCTGTGCTTATAATATGTTATTCTAAGAACTTATGGGCTGACTAGGCCTTTCGTTCAATACCAGTGCTCATCAAGCCGGCTAGGATACAACAGACACAGTAGTGGTCGTGCGGTTATTAATATTACATGACAAGCAACTGTTATGGTGTGAAATAGATTAAGTTGATGAAGTGTAACTTTTATAAATACTTTATATATGTCATATACAAATCAGGATTAATAATACCAAGTATGAATACTTTATATATGTGTCATATACAAATCAGGATTAATAATACCAAGTATGAATACTATATATATGTGTCATATACAAATCAGGGTTAATAATACCAAGTATGAATACTTTATATATGTGTCATATACAAATCAGGATTAATAATACATTTGGTGTACAAATACTTTAGAAAAAAATGAATTATCAGATCCGATAAGTGTCTATAGGCGTTATAGGTAATTCTAGGGTTAATAACATGAAGTTTCAGTAGAAATGCTATTACTATCTTATTGAGTAGAAATATTGTTTTGAGTTTGTTATTGTATTACTCAACAGAAATATTGTTTTGTGTTTGTTGTTGTATTACTCAACAGAAATATTGTTTTGTTTTTGTTGTTGTATTACTCAACAGAAATATTGTTTTGTGTTTGTTGTTGTATTACTCAACAGAAATATTGTTTTGTTTTTGTTGTTGTATTACTAAACAGAAATATTGTTTTGTTTTTGTTGTTGTATTACTCAACAGAAATATTGTTTTGTGTTTGTTGTTGTATTACTCAACAGAAATATTGTTTTGTTTTTGTTGTTGTATTACTCAACAGAAATATTATTTTGTTTTTGTTGTTGTATTACTCAACAGAAATATTGTTTTGTTGTTTTTTCTTACTCAACAAAAATATTATTTTGCCGTTATTGTATTACTCAACAGAAATATTGTTTCGTTGTCTTACAACTTTCAAATCAATTATTAACGTTGCTGGTATAAAAGGTCGGGCGTGGCCTGATTTTAGCGTGCTCAGACTGTGAATCCCTTTCCGTTCCTGTAAAAAGTCGCCACAATTTGGAGCCGTGGATGTACAATAAGAGAGACGTTTAAGTCCCAATATTCGGTCGGACAAGTGTTGGCGGTTGGTGTTATTGCCTGCTGACGAAATGAGATGCCTTTTTTTCCAGAGTATCAGTTCAATATTAGCTCTTTTTATAGCTTTGCGCGAAAAATCTAAAACAAACAAGATATTTTGTAAATAATCGACCTTTATTTCCAGATCAGTAAAACAGGTTTCGATCTTCTTTTAGGGTTAACAACAACTGTGACGTTCCTATTGTTTCAGTGTTTAACAAAAATATTTACGTAATTTTTTGAACGTTTGTATCAACAACATAACAGTTACAAACTACTTTGTTCTCGTAATGTACAGAATCTCCAATTCTGTTACCATTTTTACGTTCAGTGGTTGACACTATTATCCTTGTAGTGTTTAGTGCTATTGTTTTTACTTTACAACAGATGTACTGATTTGTACTGGTCTACTGTCTAACAGAATTACCTTACTATCCAACAGAATAATTAACTTCACTGGTCTACTGTCCAACAGTATCATTAACATGTACTGGTTTACTGTACTGTTGGATAGTAAGGTAATTCTGTTTGACAGTAGACCAGTGCAAGTTAATGATACTGTTGGATAGTAAACCAGTACAAGTTAATGATACTGTTGGACAGTAGACCAGTGCAAGTTAATGATTCTGTATAGTAGTAAGGTAATTCTGTTGGACAGTAAACCAGTACAAGTTAATGATACTGTTGGAAGTAGACCAGTGCAAGTTAATGAAGACCAGTGCAAGTTAATGATTCTGTATAGTAGTAAGGTAATTCTGTTGGACAGTAAACCAGTACATGTTAATGATACTGTTGGATAGTAAGGTAATTCTGTTTGACAGTAGACCAGTGCAAGTTAATGATTCTGTATAGTAGTAAGGTAATTCTGTTGGACAGTAAACCAGTACATGTTAATGATACTGTTGGACAGTAGACCAGTGCAAGTTAATGATACTGTTGGATAGTAAGGTAATTCTGTTTGACTTCCAACAGTATCATTAACTTGTACTGGTTTACTGTCCAACAGAATTACCTTACTACTATACAGAATCATTAACTTGCACTGGTCTACTGTCCAACAGTATCATTAACTTGTACTGGTTTACTATCCAACAGTATCATTAACTTGCACTGGTCTACTGTCAAACAGAATTACCTTACTATCCAACAGTA
>NW_013669603.1:11486-15666 GCF_000517525.1 Limulus polyphemus
ACTGGTCTAGTGTCCAACAGAATCATAGACATGCACTGGTCTATTATCCAACAGGATCACTGACTTACACTGGTCTAGTGTCCAACAGAATCATTGACTTGCACTGGTCTAGGATCCAACAGGATCACTGACTTACACTGGTCTAGTGTCCAACAGAATCATTGACTTGCACTGGTCTAGGATCCAACAGGATCACTGACTTACACTGGTCTAGTATCCAACAGAATAATTGACATACACTCAGGTTAAAAGGCTGAAAATTGCTCGTACTGTTATTTTCTGTGATTAATTCTCTTCTAAACGAGATAGCCATGACCTAGTGATTAGTGTCTGGTCGTAGGTAGCAGGGTCCAAGCTTCGAGACGTGACGTCACTGAACGTGCCCAGCATTTTTAGCTGTGTGCATGTTATAAAAGTGACAGTATATTTCATTATTTGGTTCATAGAGCTGTACAACGCAATGTGGCGGCGAGTAATGCTGGCTACCTGCCTTTCTTCTGACTCAAGATTATGGATGGATATACCTGATCTTTAGAGGTCTCTGGCCTGTCTATTGTAGTTGAAAATTCTAATCACTTTACTAAGCAACTCATTTATGAAACTAATGTTATAGTCCAGAACAAAGTTATTGACTTAATAATGTTTTACTTCACAACCATGTTCTGATTTTGTTGTTGTAATGTTCAACCGACTTACTGACGTAATATTCGAAGCATGAAATAATTATTGACTTAATAATGTTGTACTCGCCAAGAAAGTTCTGAACTTGGTGTTGTAATGCTATACCGACTTACTGACATTGTTACTGACTCAGTACTCGGAGTATTAAGGAATGATTCCCTTAAAGATGTTAGGCCTCGTTGTCACTGGATGTAGCAGCCATATTTTTGACATATTGTTATAAAATATATTTTACTCTCACTCATAAGTTCTCAGAATTACACAGATCAACAAGGTTCTCATTCTCTTTTTATAAACGTTCAGTCTACTTACTGATATTTTTACTGCTGGTAATACTCAAAATATGAAGGTTATTACTACTCCTCAAAAGGAAGACTGTTTAAAAAACTTCGACATTTCACTAAAACAATTTCAAGTAATTGTTTGTTCCTGTTTTTTACTTCTTCTTAGACGTTTTAAAAGATATAATTAGGCTATATCTGTATGTGAATGTGCGTGATGCGTAGGGTTTAGACGTATTAATATTTTTTATACCAGCCAACCACTTGCTTCGCGTGCAGTGTAGTAGAGGCCCCGACTTCATTACGTTAGGAGTGGGTCTATTTGCTTTATTTTTTCATTGTTTTTCTTCAATATTTCATTTGATTTATCAACAGGCCAAAGAAAGAGAGTTATAGTTATATTAAATGTGGTGATCTTAATTGAGATATATATAAGTCACTAATTTTCACTAAAATACAGACTATTTAAAGATGAACGCTAATTAAAAACAAAGTTTTATATATAACTGTAAGGTGGTTTCCATGCACGCGCTTTGTTTAGTATGCTGTAATTCTCTAACGATCACTTTTCAGTCGACCAATTCTTCTTTTTTTGTCCTAATCTGTCTTGTAGGTTTTCCATTGTTCCATTCAGTCCTAAAGCCTGTGATCTAACTGCGTGACTGGTTAATACCGTCTCATTCAGTAAGTGGTCTGTCAAATTTTCTAAGACCTATTCGGGGGCTGGGGGCATAGTTTCCCAACCCCATTAGACAAGATGTTGCCGAGAGAAGAATGGATCGTAGGGGAGCGAGAGTTGTAACAATCACTTTCGTTCAGATGTAATCATGTCGAGAAAAATCGGTTTTTATTGCTTCCTTTCTTCGTGCTTGATATGCTAATAATTTTAAAACTCGTCCTTAGTTTAAAGAACGTTCCAGTCAGAGTGCTCTAACGGTTTCATGATTTCAAGTAATGATCAAATTGTAGAGTTCTGTGCTGGTTTCATGGTTTACAATCACGATCAACTTGCAGTCCTCTGTCAGTGCTCAACTAATGAAGAAATTGGGGAATCCGTTATTCTACCACCCTGTTAAGAAAATATTACTGTTCTTTAAGTTTAACTCGAACT
The DNA here is from genome assembly GCF_000517525.1 of Limulus polyphemus. Lineage (NCBI taxonomy): Eukaryota > Metazoa > Arthropoda > Merostomata > Xiphosura > Limulidae > Limulus > Limulus polyphemus. Next base: position 13,560 of record NW_013669603.1, read on the forward strand.
TTGTCCTTTGACCTCTGAAGTTATTTGCCATTAGCCCGTGATTAGCGAAAAATAATTACAAACTATAAAAAAAAACATTTTTTTAACTAAAAGCGTTACGGTTGGTTGAAGTTGTGCGATACGATGATATGCTAATTTCACTTTGTCCGCGTGTGACCGGTTCTCAGGCGGTAATAATCTGATTCATTAGATGGTGGGATTCTGGGAAAAAAGCGGTCCCTTATCTTTTGTGACGTCGCTTCATTAGAACTAACTTTTCTTTCGCTCGCCCTGCACCTTACGTCATCGGCTGTGACCCCAAGCCCTGGAAGTACGAGTTTAGGTGCGGAGTATATGTCATTATACCTGTAAACTCACTTAAAAACCTGTATTTTATGTGTGTACATGTTGTGATATATATCAGAGATCGTTTCTCGAGGAAGATCTAAGACTATCTTGCGGATAGACTGACGATCTATAGCTCTATAGTTAATAAGTACTACTAGAGATGCGGCTGTAAAAACATTCTATGGAGTTTCGTTGTTTTATCAAAATTATAAAAAACAATAACAAGAAATGTATATTTATCATTTTGCATATAATAATATGCATTTGGCAGTACAGAAGTTGCATATTTAAATAGAACAAAATACAAAACAGAGTAAAACCATACGTATAGTACGCTCTTCTCTCATAAATATATATATATATTTAACGCAGCGGCAACACGCATTTATCAGCCAGTTGCCGAGTGTACGACCGAAACGTTTTTTTTTTTTAAGATGTCATTGCATTCTACACGCGATATTACCTTTTTTTTATTTGATTTCTTTTATTTAGACATCCTTATAAGTACTCTGAGAGGAGAATTATCGAAGATGGTAGCTGTCTTGATCAGTAAACTGAGTTTTGTCGTGATTAGTTCCCTATGTAAAAAAAGAAGTGGTCCTCGACCACTGGTCATCCACAGAAACACGCTAAAACTCTGCACAAGCTAAATAAGTCGTAAGTTTCTGGTTTGGTTTATTTTGAATTTCACGCAAAGGTACACGAGGGCTATCTGCGCTATCCGTCCTTAATTTAGCAGTGAAAGACTAGAGCGAAGACAGCTAGTCATCACCACCCACCGCCAACTCTTGGGCTACTCTTTTACCAATGAATAGCGGAATTAACCGTCACTTTATAACGCCCCCACGACTGAAAGGGCGAACACGTTTGGTGGGACGGGGATTCGAACCTGCGACCAGCAGATTACGAGTCGAACGCTCTAACCACCTGGTTATTCAAGACCACGTGTGTCTGTAATCTTTTGTAATTTGCAGTATTAAATTGAAATATTTCAATATACATTTTAGTTATTTCTAGCATTAGTTAGATTAATTATAACATTATTAATTTTTAAATAGTAACACACGTTGGCTCAACTGTAAGTCTGAGGACTTATAATGCTTAAAATCAGGTTTCGATACCCGTGGCAGGCAGAGTACAGGTAGCCCATCGCGTAGCTTTGCGCTTAACAACATACAAACTTAAATAGTAATAACTACATATGACAAATGTGAAGGGGTATGGTGCTTCGGTGCTTGGTATTTTCGCTAAGTAGTCCTAGCCTGCTCTGGTGTTTTGGGTTAAAGACCGAAAACACCGCTAGCATCAAGGGTACCCACCTGATGAGCTAAAGCAGAGTGGTCAGAGAGGCCTATTGTAGTTTGTCTGTTACTCACGACTAAATTACTTATCATTATTGCAGACTTTTCAGCAACTCTTCTGGTAGAGTTAATTATATAATTAGATGAGGGGATTGCTTCTAATTAGCTTGGGTTTTGATTTTGGAGACTTTCGCTGTCTTATGCTCTATTGTGCAATTGTTTTTGCTTCTATGAGGAAAATTAAAGGCTCCCTTCTTTGAAATGCTAAGTTCTTTGGAAAGAATGGTTATAACCATAAGCCACCCGTAAAAGCATTGCACTGTCGAATGATCGGACACTCACAAGATTAGCATGTGCAAGTCATCTTTATAAAACATGAGTGACCCTTCATAATGTTTCAGAATAAAGGAATAACTTTTCAAAAATACATCTTGAACAGTCTGGATTTCATATAAGGCGAAGCAAGGCATTACAAAAAA
>NW_013669603.1:16624-23942 GCF_000517525.1 Limulus polyphemus
ATTGCTTTCTGAGAACTAAAAGACCAAAAGATCTATAAATGTAATATCCATGAATATACGTATACCAAATTACTGGGGGGGGGGGGGTAGTTGTTATGTAATTAACAATCTGACCACTGACCAGTTAATACAAATTGTTTACACTCTTCTACTCAATTTTTTATTATTTTTACCTCATTGAGGGGCTTGATAACATCGAGAATATGTAGCGTGTAGACCAAACAGTAAACGTGTTATTTGCCAGCTTTCAACACGTGGCTATACAAGTTGACTACATGGAGTGTATTTTTCTACATCAACGGACCAAAATGTTCAGTTTCTTATTTTAACAAATAACACATATTTCGATCACCTGTTAACAACAAAATGTATTTCAAATTAACATTTAACGTTTCTCAAGTTAACAAGAAATGCGTGTTCCAAATTCTCTAAGTAACATTTAACATGCATTTCAGCTTCTCATGTTAACAAGCAACATGTATTTTCTACTTTTCATGTTAACAAGTGACATGTGTATCAATATTTCATGTTAACAAGTAACATCTATTTCATTTTTTCATGTTAACAATTAAATGTGTTTCAATTTTCATGTTAACAACTAGCATGTGTCTCAGTTACTCATGTTATCAAGTAATCTATTCAATTTTTCATGTTAACAACTAACACGTATTTCAGTTTCCCATGGTAACATGTCTTTCAATTTCTCGTGTTAACGTGTATCATGTCTTCGTAAATGTTAAACTTTAGCCAGTATTAAAACCGTTTAAACTACCAACATGGGTGATTACGTGACGTAACGTATCTTTCTTTTTTACTACGTCTTTCGTATATCAAGCTGAAACAGTCCAGAGTTGCATGCGTTTATAAGTGTATATGAAGAGTTAGCATTTTGGGTCAGATAGGGGAGCTGTTCTCTGACCCTTTACTTGATTATAAACATGTTGACACTTGCTGTCGTTACCAAAGGCCTCCTACCATATAGGGAAATACATATTTTGAGTTTGTATAAAATAACTTTTCTCTAATGTTGAAAGTTTTGTCAATTGTGGGTGACGTTATTATTACGCGCGTCTTGACGCTGTTCCAATACGCATTTATATCAACTACCCTTATTCCTAAATAATAAAAAAAAAACCTCCGTGATTGTTTTGTTTGTATTTAAGCACAAAGCTACACAATGGACTATCTGTGCTCTGCCCACCACGGGTATCGAAACCCGGATTCTCGCGTTGTAAGTCCGCAGACACACCGCTGTGCCACTGGGGGGCAACCTCCATGAGCTTCCTAAAGTATATGTATGCTATTTTCCGTTTTCAGTCCTAACATGGAGTTTTGAATTCTAACCCAAAGAGTGACATTAAGTTGGGAGGCTGGTAATGGTAAGAGCAGCACAGTACGTGTACGTGAAACCGTATTTATCTTGAATCGTATAGGTTAACCGGATAATGAACGTGGTATACTGCCAGCGAAAGATCTCATCCAGATACACGAAAAAAAAAACCTTTACAACATATTTATTTCCTTGCCCTAGATAAAGGATGGTATTTGGACCTCAAGCGTGTGTCTCGCACGGGTCACTCCGATTGCTAGCCTTGTTTGTGCACATGAAACCATGAGGGAACTTCTACTGTTACAATCTCTCGTTGATGTCCTCATTAAGGTTATAAGTCAAGGAATTTTAAATTCCTTCATTAATCTCTGGTTCCATTGGTTGGATGTTTACATTCTTGTCAGGGTGGGAGCAAAGGTCATGCTTCTCGATGACGTAAATAAACCAGTGTAATCAAGAGGTACCAGTCGTCTGCGTCTATGGATCGATCGTTGTGCTTTTTTGGAGTTTCTGCGTCACAGGGGACAACTAGAACCTGTCTGTGGCTTCGCAGGTGTAAATGGACCCTAACGTGGGGATTGTTGTCTGCATGAGATTCAAGGTTACAGTTCAACAAAGAAGCACATAATAGAAACTTGAAAGTTAGATCGAGACTATACTTTGTTCACTACCACTTATTGGCAGTCCTAACTGAACTTAAAAAGACAATTGTAAAATCAATCTGTCTATCCAAACACATCTCATTTGTAAAGTTAAAACACTATACTAAAGTTATCTTACCCTTACACCACACAGTTCTCCGGTGAGTCAAGACAAAAATCCGGGGTTTGATTCCCCGCGGTGGACAGGGCGCAAATGGCCCATTGTATGGCGTTGTCCTAAAACACAACCCAAATACAATCGTACATTTTTATGTAATGTGTAATCATAGAACCTGTCTTATATAGATATAATGACACTTGCAGTGATAGCCTTTTCTCTTTAAAAAAGTCGTTTTTATTTTAATCGATGCTCATGGAAAACTTGAAATAACGACATTGTAACGAGTGATTGCATTACTCAGAAACGTCAAGTTATAATTCTCTAACGCCAAAAACTACAATAATACGAAACGTATAGAAAAACTACAATAATACGAAACGTATAAAAAACTACAATAATACGAAACGTATAGAAATGGATTTTTTTTTTTTTTTGTCTTCCTGTAATAATGGAATTCCAAAAATATAGTGTTGTATCTCCGAGAGGTATAATAACAGTTCTGGCCTCAGTCACCCTTATCGCTAATATCCACGAAACTTGTGTTTTAGAAACAGTTTGTCAGGAAACGTTGACACACTTCTAACTTGGTGGGTAACTTTAGTCCTGTCGATTCTCTGAACTGGGCCCAAACTTTACAACTGTCAGATTGCATTCTAGCGTGTGATACGATCGATTCATTGATCTAATCTTAACTAGTACGTTGCATAATCAGCTCAAAGTTAAACAAAAAAGACGCGACATCTATATTTAAACTTTTCTTTTGTGCGTGCTTGTAAAAACGGACCAATTACAAGTGAAAACCACGCGCCATTCGTTGTTACGTTAGAATAAAATATCTGGAAGAAGCTGGATATTTTTGTTAATTTTTATTTAGTAAATTACTTACTCGCGAGATTTATAAAAATTAAAACATTTATTTCACTAAATAAGTATGTTACACGTTCCTGCTTCTGTTGCTGGATTCATGATTTCACTGAATAGGTATGTTAAACGTTCCTGCTTCTGTTGCTGGATTCATGATTTCACTGAATAGGTATGTTACACGTTCCTGCTTCTGTTGCTGGATTCATGATTTCACTGAATAAGTATGTTACACGTTCCTGCTTCTGTTGCTGGATTCATGATTTCACTGAATAAGTATGTTACACGTTCCTGCTTCTGTTGCTGGATTCATGATTTCACTGAATAAGTATGTTACACGTTCCTGCTTCTGTTGCTGGATTCATGATTTCACTGAATAAGTATGTTACACGTTCCTGCTTCTGTTGCTGGATTCATTATTGATGTATTCATCCAAAGGGATAGTTTCCATATCCCTAATTTAAGTGCTATTGGTCGATTGTGTTGTTGAGTTTCGCGAAAAACTACTCGACGGCTAACTGTCTCTAATTTTGAAGTGATGGACTAGAAGGAAAGCAGCTAATCAACAACACCCACCGCCAACTGTTGGGCTATTCTCACTTGTGAGTGGGATTAACCGTCATATTGTATTGCCCCCACGTTTGAAAGGGTGATCATATTGAGGAGACAGATTTCGATTCCGCGACCTGCAGATTGCGAGTCTATAGCCTTCAACACCAGGCCGTGTCAGGCCTTAAGTGATATACCACTGTCTTTAGTATCGAGTTGGCCTGGCATGGCCTGCTGGTTAGGGCGCTTGACTCTCTCACTCTACGGGTTCGAATCGAACATGTTCACTCTTTCAGCCGTGGGGTGTTATAATGTGACGGTCAATCCTACTATTCATTGGCGGTGGGTAGTGTTGACTAGCTGCCTTCCTTCTAGTCTATCCCTGATAAACTGGGGACAGCTGGCGCAGATAGCCCTAGTGTAGCTTTCCGCCAAATTCCAAACAAACCAAATTAGTATGGAGTTTCGTGTTTTGTTCTCAGGCCAAGACGTGATAACACGTTATTTTAGACGAAAGCATTAAATGATGATTTGTTTTGTTTTTAGCGCAAAATAGGCGATCTGCTGTTTGTCCACCGCGGGAAATAGAACCCCAGATTCTAGAGTTGTAAGCTCATAAACGTACAGTTCACCTACAGGGGTACATAATGTTACTGACATTTTTACAACATTCTCTCATAATTAATTCTGTTGGCATCATTGGTCGAGGTTTGGCATGATATTACTCGCGTAATTAAAACTGTTGGCATCATTGGTCGAGGTTTGGCATGATATTACTCGCGTAATTAAAACTGTTGGCATCATTGGTCGAGGTTTAGCATGATATTACTCGCGTAATTAAAACTGTTGGCATCATTGGTCGAGGTTTAGCATGATATTACTCGCGTAATTAAAACTGTTGGCATCATTGGTCTAGGTTTCGCATGATATTAAAGAGTACAATTAATACTATTGGTATAATTTTTCAAAGTTTAGGCATAATATTACATGTTTTATTAATATTACTGGCCTGTTCATCCAAATTTTAGCATAATGTTACGTGCACAATTAACACGTTTAAGGTTATTTATCGAGGTTTTGGCATAATATTTCTCGCGTAATTAAAACTGTTGACGTTATTCGTTGTGATTTGTTCGTCAGGTGTGGTGAACACGACAGTTTAAACGTCACTCCCATTCAACTTGTTTTAATCTAAAGAAAATAATCCAGCTAGTTATGGGCATGCGCAATGTACGTTTAGAAAGACATAAAACCGGAAGGTTCATGTTAACATGAAACATGTACGATATTAAGTAATTCTTGTAATTTGTTTGTCAATGAATTCTAGTTTTCCCTCCGTCTTAAGAAAAATTCATGAATTACTTGAAACGACGTCGAGTTATTCAGCTAAAAGTTGACCTATTTCTTAAAATAAAAAAGTAACCTTGTAAGGGTTGATATAAAATGCGGATGGAATTTTCATATGTAAACGCTTTTGTTTCGTCTTGTAATAAATTCTGGAAGAGCGTCCTCTTGGGGCGTTGTATTAAAACAGCATGTCTTATGAAGCCATCTGCTCTCGGAATCTTTTCAGCTGCTCAATAGTGGGCGATTCTAATTGTAAAGTGAAAGGCAGTTTTTCTCCGCCCGACCATTGTTAGACATTTAATTCAAAACTTATTAACTATATTTGTTCCAAGATGTTCTTCTATACAAACACACGCACACTTACATATTTGACTCCCAGTGTCACTGTAAAAAATAGAAGAGAAAAAATCAAAGAAACCCATTTCCGGTGGTTTTTTACGTTCTTAATACTCCACTACATAAATATTCATAGTGGGTGATTGACTCTGCTTGGCCGTGCTCTGATTTCTTGTCTTTAGTGTTAGAAACTCGATATGCAGGTTTGCTTGACCAACTTCATACCGGAAACTGGATATGCTTTTTTTTTACGTTTTATTTTTCGTAAGCCTTTTATCGTCTTTCTGAAATGAATCATCAGAAATTCATTGAAGCAGATCAGGACATTTCGGTACACTTAACAACCAGTTTGCTTTTAAGAACTTAACACGTTTGTCGTGTTAAGTTCATTATTGTACTTCAGCGGAAACTAAAACAAACATAGATCTTGTATGAGAAATTTCGTATAAAGTTTTATACTGCTCGTTAAAATTTGGAGAAGCCTAAAGGAAAAACCTCTGTTAAGAAAACTTTCCAATAACATGAAACTTTAGCAAAAGCTGTTTACATTAGCTTCAATTTACAAGTTAAGATATTCTGTCCAACGTCTGTTTACAACAAAACTGTTTCATGTATATTCAAGAATCTGTAACTCCGCGCTGCGTTTACACCTGAACTACCTCAAGAACATTAGATATACTTACCGTACTCGAATCGTGCACCAGTAGAGACCCCATCGTACGTTTTCCCTCAAAAACATTAGATATACTTACCGTACTCGAATCATGCACCAGTAGAGACCCCATCGTAAGTTTTCCCTCAAGAACAATAGATTTACTTATCGTACTCGAATCATGCACCAGTAGATACCCCATCGTACGTTTTTCCGTATCGACTAAACGACTATATATCCTCCAGGTAAAGCTACCAACACTTGAGCTCGTAACAGGCCGCTGAACTCGAGAGTAATTAATAAGTATAATAGTGATAATCAGCGCCTCTCTCTTCTACATGTATTATCCATTAAAGTTTTGTACTGTATCTTTAAATCCCATTGTCAATCTCAAAACGTTAGAATTTCGTATCTGACATGTAGACATTACACTATGGTGACAGCTTATTTTGTTACTTTGTTCAGAGTTTCTTTTCACACTTTCTAACCTGTTCATACTTTGTTTAGTAACTTTCTAAAGTTTTTTTTTTTGCACTGTATATTTGTATCGTACACATTAAGGTATTAGAAAAGTCAGTATAATTGCACCGTACAGATGAAGGTACATGTATCAGAAAAGTCAGAACATTTGTACCGTACAAATGAATGTATTAGAAAAGTCAGTATAATTTTAACGTACAAATTAAGGTATTAGACAATTCAGTTTTTCGCATCTAGCTGAAGATTTTAGGGCACTGTAAGTTGCTTAGATTGTTTGATTTTTTACTTTTATGTATGTGCTTAAGTACATTTATAGATATGTGGTGAATATATGTGTTGTGTCTATAAGTAGTGCTGGTATTGTTGTGTATTTAATTACTATAGTGTTATAAGTAGTGCTGGTATTATTGTGTATTTAATTACTATAGTGTTATAAGTAGTGCTGGTATTATTGTGTATTTAATTACTATAGTGTTATAAGTAGTGCTGGTATTATTGTGTATTTCATTACTGTAGTGCTATAAATAGTGCTGGTATTATTGTGTATTTAATTACTATAGTGTTATAAGTAGTGCTGGTATTATTGTGTATTTAATTACTATAGTGTTATAAGTAGTGCTGGTATTATTGTGTATTTCATTACTGTAGTGCTATAAATAGTGCTGGTATTTTCGTGTGTTTTATTATTGTAGTGTTATAAGTATAGTTTTATCTATTATATTGATCATCTGGTGGTGAATGGTAAGGTTGTGTTATCTATTATATTCACCACCAGATGATCAATTGGTAAAGTTGTGTTATCTATTATATTGATCATCTGGTGGTGAATGGTAATGTTGTGTTATCTATTGTATTGATCATCTGGTGGTGAATGGTAAAGTTGTGTTATCTATTATATTGATCATCTGGTGGTGAATGGTAAAGTTGTGTTATCTATTATATTGATCATCTGGTGGTGAATGGTAAAGTTGTGTTATCTATTATATTGATCATCTGGTGGG
>NW_013669603.1:24781-27920 GCF_000517525.1 Limulus polyphemus
ATTGATCATCTCGTGGCGAATGGTAATGTTGTGTTATCTATAATATTGATCATCTCGTGGTGAATGGTAATGTTGTGTTATCTATTATATTGATCATCTCGTGGTGAATGGTAATGTTGTGTTATCTATAATATTGATCATCTGGTAGTGAATGGTAATGTTGTGTTATCTATTATATTGATCATCTGGTGGTGAATGGTAAAGTTGTTTTATCTATAATATTGATCATCTGGTGGTGAATGGTAATGTTTAGTTATATATGGTAATGGTGTCATGTGGTGAATGGTAATGTTTAGTTATATATGGTAATGGTGTCATGTGGTGAATGGTAATGTTTAGTTATATATGGTAATGGTGTCATGTGGTGAATGGTAATGTTTAGTTATATATGGTAATGGTGTCATGTGGTGAATGGTAATGTTTAGTTATATATATGGTAATGGTGTCATGTGGTGAATGGTAATGTTTAGTTATATATGGTAATGGTGTCATGTGGTGAATGGTAATGTTTAGTTATATATGGTAATGGTGTCATATGGTTGATATGAAAGTTATGCTATCCACCGGATATAGTAAATTACTTTTAGATAACAAATTTTAACACATCTTATACATTACGTAAACAATCCATCTTGAGATTTTATAACTTGTTCGTATTTATATTAAAAGTAGGAGTGAATAGAAGAGAGAAGGATCCTTCTGTCTAGAAAAAAAAAACAAATATGGTCTATGGAATCCCCTAGTTCTTCATTAGGTAGCTGATAGTGTGTGTCTATAGTCAATTCTATCTGGTAGGCGCGTGCGTACGTTGAAAGAGGAGATGTGTGTCTTCTTTCTTAAAGTAAAAATGTTCGCTATCATACTCAGGATGAGGCCCCGTTAAATAACAACGGTTATTTCTGAATTTCTGTCGTAAATGAAATATGGTGATGTTCCAGTTCAACGATAAAAGTGAATTTTGCACTACGTTTAGGAGTGGTTCCATATTTTTGTTCTTGGTAAAACGTCTAGAAAAACATGTTTTGGCTAAAGTCCAAACATCATAGGCATGTAACAAGTAAGAGCACGTGAAGCTGTGACCCGAAAGATCATTCCTAATGTGGGGGAAATATTGTACATATTTTAGTATAGAATGTCACATGAAGTGTTAGCTCCTCACCATCTGTAAAATCTTAGTTTGATCACATCGCTGAGTTTTCAAAGTTATTACTTCAAGGTTTTAACTTACGCCTTCTGTCTAATTCCAACGGTTTGTTTGTGAATTTTGGTGCTTTATTATAATTAATTATTAAAGACTCAAAATGTTTTGATTACCGGGAACAATAGAGACTTCAATTGGTGACATTTGTTGAATATATTATATTAAATTCTGCGCATCTTTGAGTTTGTGTTCATTACATATGTGCAATTCTATTTAGTTTGCTGTTTAATCTATGTAGAAAACACCACTTCAGATCTATGTTTTATTGAATACAAGTCATTGATCACTAAGCCCTAAGTTCAATATTAGAACGCTTCAGTTAGATTGAGCGTGTGGCAGACAAAAGAATGTCTGATATTCTATTGGAAATACTAACCCCCTTCGTTGGTTGTGATCATATTGATGACTAATTGTCTTGGAACTACTAACCCACTTCGTTCGTTGTGATCACATTGATGACTAACTGTCTTGGAACTACTAACCCCCTTCGTTCGTTGTGATCACATTGATGGCTAACTGTCTTGGAACTACTAACCTCCTTTGTTGGTTGTGATCACATTGATGGCTAACTGTCTTGGAACTACTAACCCCCTTCGTTCGTTGTGATCACATTGATGGCTAACTGTCTTGGAACTACTAACCCCCTTCGTTCGTTGTGATCACATTGATGGCTAACTGTCTTGGAACTACTAACCCCTTCGTTCGTTGTGATCACATTGATGGCTAACTGTCTTGGAACTACTAACCCCTTCGTTCGTTGTGATCACATTGATGGCTAACTGTCTTGGAACTACTACCTTCTGGAAGAACACCATGAACAACAGGTTCAAAACCACACACTAAACTGGTTTTGAAAGCAATCACTACACCAATCAGGCAGAACACCGCGAACAACTGGTTCGTGACTAGAAAATCAGGCAGAACACCACGAACAACTGGTTCATGACTAGAAAAATCTGGCAGAACACCATGAACAATTGGTACATGACTAGACAAATCTGGAAAAACACCACGAATGACTGGTTCATGACTAGACAAATCTGGAAAAACACCATGAACAACTGGTTCATGACTAGACAAATCTAGAAGAACACCGTAAAGTGAGGGCTAGGGTTATAAAAAGAGCTTTGAAGCTGGTTACATCTCTTATTTTCCATAACAAGATAATAAACAAGGACTATAAGTTAATGACCACTCACGAGCCAAAATATCACATTCTTCCAGTCACATCTCGTAATTAACGGCTGTTTTCTGGAGAAAAATGGCTGAAGAATCCCATTCAACCACATACATCTCGTTTTCGTAAGTGTGGTTATACAAGTCGACGTTCACAAACAATGGGAGGTTAATGGTCGAAATGTCTAGTCTAAGATTTACCTTTCCATCCATTCAAGACACTTGTTACAAAGAAAAGAAAATGTCGTGTAACGGTTAGAGGGAGGAAGTAATTAGTTCTAATGGTAGATGTTTACAGTGTGTCATGATGTTTATAGTTTATCAATGTTTCATGATGTTTACAGTTTATCATTGTGTCATGATGTTTACAGTTTGTCATGATGGTTATAGCTTATCAATGTTTCATGATGTTTACAGTTTGTCAATGTGTCATGATGTTTACAGTTTGTCATGTTGTTTACAGTTTGTCAGTGTGTTATGATGTTTACAGTTTGTCAGTGTGTTATGAGATTTATAGTATGTCATGTTGTTTACAGTTTGTCAGTGTGTCATGCTGTTTACAGTTTGTCATTGTGTCATGATGTATACAGTTTGTCATGCTGTTTACAGTTTGTCAGTGTGTTATGATGCTTACAGCTTGTCAGTGTGTCATGATGTTTACAGTTTGTCAGAGTGTCATGCTGTTTACAGTTTGTCAGTGTGTCATGCTGTTTACAGTTTGTCATTGTGTCATGATGTATACAGTTTGTCATGCTGTTTACA
>NW_013669603.1:28626-30784 GCF_000517525.1 Limulus polyphemus
TCAGTGTGTCATGCTGTTTACAGTTTGTCAGTGTGTCATGATGTTTACAGCTTGTCAGTGTGTCATGCTGTTTACAGTTTGTCAGTGTGTCATGATGTTTACAGCTTGTCAGTGTGTCATGATGTTTACAGCTTGTCAGTGTGTCATGCTGTTTACAGCTTGTCAGTGTGTCATGCTGTTTACAGTTTGTCAGTGTGTTATGATATTTACAGCATGTCAGTATGTCATGAGATTTATCTGTGTCCAAATCATTAAAGGACAGACATTAGATGGGAAAATCAATGCTATATTTTATGATCCCCGTGTATTTCCACTGCATTTAGTTCTCTTCACATCAGTCCTATATAGGTTTTGAGGTTTTTGTGTTTTATGGGTTCGATGAGCGTGCAAGCGTAAATATACCATAAGAAAAATATGGAAGCACGTAGCAGTGTTGATGTATTTCTTTGGCCAATCAGTCACGTGGCCAAACGCTAGATCGCTGAATGAATTCTAGGGAGCAGCTGTCAACGATGTCTTTCACTTGAGCAGTGGACAGAGACGCATCATCCCTCCCCCCACATAACAAATAAAACCGAATTCTAGTTCTACTGTGACCTAGCATAGTATTAAATATAGGCCCTGAATACTACTTACTGTCGTGAGCTAGCTTAGTTTTAAGTACAGGCCATGAATTCTAGCTGCTGATGTAATGTAGCGTAGTTTTAAATACAGGTCCTGAATTCTAGTTACCGCTGTGAGCTAGCGTAGTTTTAAGTACAGGTCCTTAATTCTACTTACAGCCTTGAACTAGCGTAGTTTTAAGTACAGGTCCTGAATTCTAGTTACCGCCGTGAGCTAGCATAGTTTTAAGTACAGGTCCTTAATTCTACTTACTGCCATGAGCTAGCATAGTTTTAAGTACAGGTCCTTAATTCTACTTACTGTCTTGAGCTAGCATAGTTTTAAGTACAGGTCCTTAATTCTAATTACTGCCGTGAGCTTTCAAAGTCTTAGAGAAATGTAGACTTCTGATTTTAACTAGTGCCGTGAGTTACTGTAGTTTTACAGAAAAACAGCATTTTCCGGTGCAAAATATTCGTACACTGAGAATATAAAGATGTGTTAAGATTGGAGGTTTAGAATTTCCAAGATTGGATGATCCCTTGTACTTAAATGTGTTGGAAAACAAAGGAACTTGGATCAACTTGGGGTCCTAGCACCACCAAGAATTAGACCTGCAATAAGTCATTCCCCAGCCTCCGTAACAGAGGTGAGAAGTCAGTGTTAAAGGCCATCCACGTCTTTCAAGCAATAGTACGCAACAGAATCAATAAGAATTTCATTTTAGGAACGAAGCCATAAGGCTATCAAGATAAGGCTTTCAGTCATTCCTTTTGCTCAACTGATGCATATCTCAAGTATCTGGAGTGTGAAATGGTTAGCCATGCATTTTCATTTAAAGATATACCTTTCAACTCGTTGGACGCGCGGCCTATGGAATTCTGTGAAATCAGGCTTTGGAAAAACCGTACACTAGATAGATTATGCAAAGCCAGTAGGGAGGAATGGTGTGCTTTGGACATGACAACTATCCAATGGAGCATTTTTACAAATGCATATCTCAAGTAGCTGGTAAAGAAATGATCGTTATATTTTCTTGGTCTGTACTACACAGTTCTGGTAAAGAAGAGATTGTTTTGTTTTCTTGATCTGTACTATCCAGTTCTAGTAAAGAAGAGATCGTTTTGTTTTCTTGATCTGTACTATATAGTTCTGGTAAAGAAGAGATCGTTTTGTTTTCTTGATCTGTACTATCCAGTTCTAGTAAAGAAGAGATCGTTTTGTTTTCTTGATCTGTACTATATAGTTCTGGTAAAGAAGAGATCGTTTTGTTTTCTTAGTCTGTACTAAACAGTTCTAGTAAAGAACAGATCGTTTTATTTTCTTGGTCTGTACTATATAGTTCTGGTAAAGAAGAGATCTTTTTGTTTTCTTAGTCTGTACTAAACAGTTCTAGTAAAGAACAGATCGTTTTGTTTTCTTGATCTGTACTATATAGTTCTGGTAAAGAAGAGATCTTTTTGTTTTCTTAGTCTGTACTAAACAGTTCTAGTAAAGAACAGATCGTTTTGTTTTCTTGATCTGTACTATATAGTTCTGGTAAAGAAGAGATCTT
>NW_013669603.1:31438-36599 GCF_000517525.1 Limulus polyphemus
AGATCTGTACTAAACAGTTCTGGTAAAGAAGAGATCGTTTTGTTTTCTAGATCTGTACTAAACAGTTCTGGTAAAGAAGAGATCGTTTTGTTTTCTAGATCTGTACTAAACAGTTCTGGTAAAGAAGGGATCGTTTTGTTTTCTTGGTCTGTACTATACAGTTCTGGTAAAGAAGAGATCATTTTGTTTTCTTGGTCTGTACGATACAGTTCTAGTAAAGAAGAGATCGTTTTGTTTTCTTGGTCTGTACTATACAATTCTGGTAAAGAAGAGATCGTTTTGTTTTCTTGGTCTGTACTATATAGTTCTGGTAAAGAAGAGATCGTTTTGTTTTCTTGATCTATACTAAACAGTTCTAGTAAAGAAGAGATCGTTTTGTTTTCTTGGTCTGTACTAAACAGTTCTAGTAAAGAAGAGATCGTTTTGTTTTCTTGGTCTGTAATAAACAGTTCTAGTAAAGAAGAGATCGTTTTGTTTTCTGGGTCTGTTCTAAACAGTTCTAGTAAAAAAAGAGATCGTTTTGTTTTCTTGGTCTGTACTATACAGTTCTGGTAAAGAAGAGATCGTTTTGTTTTCTGATCTGTACTAAACAGTTCTAGTAAAGAAGAGATCATTTTGTTTTCTTGATCTGTACTAAACAGTTCTAGTAAAGACAGGGCTATTTTCCAGATAAAACTACTACTGTAACTGTTAAGAAAATAATTTGTTTTTAATTATTGAATGGCATAAAATTACAGGTTGATTTGCTTTCAGTGTTACTGCAATTTCTTTTATTCGCCGTTTGGGGTTTGTATTTTTATTATAGGAAATAAAACAAGAATATAATATTAAACTAGAAATTTGAATAAAATAACGATGAGAGTTTAATGCGAATGTACAAACAAAGTTGTTAACCTTAAGCGATACTAGAATACTATCTTCGTTTAAACGAGCTCCAATCGATATTATGTCTAGCAGAAAGATTAAAAGTAAACCAAATTTGTTTGTTTTTGAAGGAAAATAAAATAAAAACTTCGGTAACATCGGGAATGTTTAAAAATCTAACAACACACAGACTCCGTAAAATAAACAAAACGGTGTTATGAATAAATAATAATAATAATGTGTTGTGAAGATGAAAACATGTTATATTCTATTCTTGCATAATTGATTAAACTTCTGACCTTAAATCACCGTCCTTATAGCAACTGTTCTAATCTCTGTACAAAAACACTCTTACGTCACTGTATATGTGAAAAAAAGAAACGCCAAACCTCGTGTAGAAACAAGCCCACATGATAGACAAGCTGAATGACAGTTGGGTCATTATTGTCTTCTAAATTTTTTGTTATAGACGAAGTTAGTTAATAGTAGATTAACGATTGGTTGACATGCTGTGCTTCAAGGAGTTAATTGCGACGCATTTCAGTTAATTTATAAATAAAATAAAATATCATCTTTGCCTTTATAGATTTTTCTAATTATATTGCTGAACTTAGAATCTTCGAAGAATACACCATTTTTAATAAGATGGAAACCACTGTTCCATTATAATAATAAAACTGCGGAAAACTAATTCATAACACGGAGATTCTTATTTTAAGTTCCAATGTTCTTGCGTGTTGCTTCTAAGAAAACCTGAGTTTTTTTAGCTTTAGACATTTAATTGTGTCCCTTATTTATTCCATTACTTGAGGAGTAGTAAGAAAGAAAGAAAGGGGATTTTGTTTGGCCATACGCTGGGTACCAGGGTATTGCAACTAACATATGATCATGCTAACAAGTTACCATCCGTTCACTATTAGCAGCATTAACCCACAAATAGTCCTGAACTATCACTCTGTACCCTCTCAAGGATCTGGATGGAAAACGCTTTCAGAATCTAATGTGCTTGAAGCAGCCGTACACAATGGGAGTATAATACCACACCTGTACGTAATAGGAGTGTAATACCACACTTGTACGCAATGAAAGTGTAATAACACACCTGTATCAATGGGAGTGTAATACCACACCTGTACACAATGGGAGTATAATACCACACCTGTACACAATGGGAGTATAATACCACACCTGTACACAACGGGAGTATAATACCACACCTGTGCGCAATAGGAGTGTAATACCACACTTGTACGACACTCCTATTGCGTACAGATGTGGTATTACACTCCCACTGATACAGGTGTGTTATTACACTTTCATTGAATACCACACTTGTATACAATGAAAGTGTAATAACACACCTGTATCAATGAAGGTGTAATAATACACCTGTACGCAATGGGAGTGTAATACCACATCTGTACGCAATAGGAGTGTGATACCACACCTGTATCAATGGGAGTGTAATACCACACCTGTATTTTAATATATTTCCAACAATAAAGGAAACACGCCGTAGTTAAAAAGTACTAAGTTGAGAAATGTCATCTGGTTGTCTACATCTTCAGAACCACTGTTTCTTGTTGACTACAACTTTTAGTCCTATAGAATGTAACTGGAATTGGATGTTTACCCTAAATTAAAAATGATTTATGTGAATGTATGATATTTATATCTAACATGAGTTGAAGCTTCACAGTTCGATTACTTTGATCATTGAGTTATAACATCGAAGTATCAATATCTTGATCATTGAGTTATAAGATCGAAGTATCAATATCTTGATCATTGAGTTATAAGATCGAAGTATCAATATCTTGATCATTCAGTTATAACATCGAAGTATCAATATCTTGATCATTCAGTTATAACATCGAAGTATCAATATCTTGATCATTCAGTTAAAATTTCGAAATACGATTACTTTGATCATAATATTATTTTGTTGATAGCCAGAACAATCTTTTCCTCATTGGAATTCAAGGTTTATCACATTAAATAGTACTATATTTAACATACCTGTTGTTGTTTTTACTTGTGTTAAATAGTACTATATTTAACATACCTGTTATTGTTTTTACTTGTGTTAAATAGTACTATATTTAACATACGTGTTGTTGTTTTTTACTTGTGTTAAATAGTACTATATTTAACATACCTGTTGTTGTTTTTACTTGTGTTAAATAGTACTATATTTAACACAAGTAAAAAACAACAACAACAACAGAAATGTGTTAAGGAAATAGATTTGAATAAATAACTGATTTTTTTAATATACATCAACGAGTTCTCTTCTTTTTAACATATTTGGAGCTCACTAATTAATGTAAAATTACATGTGGTTTTTTAACCCAAAATCAAGCTATTGTTAGTTATATTGAAATTACCATTGGCTTACAAAAATCTCAATTTTTATTTCCTGTTCGAGTTTTTGTTCTCCTGAAATATCCGTATTATATTTTAGAGTAAAAATGGCATCTCGTTGTTCTCTAGCTTCTCTACCTCGAACAGTAAAAGTTAGACACAAAATCGATAAAAAAGTAAACACACGAATCATTTATTGAAATAGGAAATAACATTTTTGTATGCACACGAGTGACACCCGAGCGAAGTTCGTGTGGCAAACCAGAAGATTTCATATATATATAAAAGACAGATGACAGAGGCACCTACGGGCATTTATCTTCCATTGGAACGTTTCAGTAGATAACCCTGTTGAAACTCGGTCAGCGGAATTGCATGTTAATGCTATGTTTATCGTCCTTCTAACTTCCACAAGAAAAAAGAGCGGTAAAAATGGTTTCCCAGAATGCTTCAGTGCTTTAGATTACTTTCACCTAGTTCCACAGAAGCATGAAGTTCTGGTTGATTTATCGTTTAAAACGATAAGATGTGTGATAGTAATTACACTGGGTAAACAGCCTAATTGTGCATATAACTATTTACTGGCTAACTGAGATAACATGATACCGACATTACTGGTCGTTATCGTGGTTACTAGCCTCTACGATTACCTGAGTTTAATTAATAATTACTTACTGTTTTTAGTACTATTACCACATACATATTATTTTCTTTCTATGTTTTGGCTCCTAATCTTTTGAGAAGAACTGTAGATGGTGGAAGAGCCGTGATTCAATCCTGGGTCTTCTTTCTAGAAAGTCTCGTGTTGTCCGGCTGCTAGGTGCTCGAAGCTGATGTTGTCGTCTTAGTACAAAGCTACACAATGGACAATCTGCACTGTGTCCAACGCGAGGAATCGAACCCCGAATGTTAGCCTAAGTCCTTAAACATTCCGCTGACCCACCATTGTACGGGCTTGAAACAAATATTTGACCGGTTCAAAAAGGGTATCCATGTTTGTTTGTTTGTTTTTACTTCTATGCTACAGGCTGACTATGTTGAAACTCGGGTGTTTACTTTTCTCATGTGTGGTTTATTTGTATTATTTTAATAAAATTGCATTTTATTGTGAGTTCTTGTTTGGCATGATTAGCTATTACAGACAGTGTTCTATGTATGTTATTGTAAGTTCTTGTGTGGCATGATTAGCTATTACAGACAGTGTTCTATGTATGTTATTGTGAGTTCTTGTCTGACATGATTAGCTATTACAGATCGTGTTCTATGTATGTTATTGTAACTTCTTGTCTGGCATGATTAGCTATTACAGACAGTGTTCTATGTATGTTATTGTAAGTTCTTGTCTGACATGATTAGATATTACAGACCGTGTTCTATGTATGTTATTGTAAGTTCTTGTCTGACATGATAGATATTACAGACAGTGTTCTTTGTATGTTATTGTAAGTTCTTATCTGACATGATTAGCTATTACAGACCGTGTTCTATGTATGTTGTTGTAAGTTCTTGTCTGGTATGATTAGATATTACAGACCGTGTTCTATGTATGTTATTGTAAGTTCTTGTCTGACATGATAGATATTACAGACCGTGTTCTATGTATGTTATTGTAAGTTCTTGCTGACATGATTAGATATTACATATAGTCTTCTATGTATGTTGTTGTAAGTTCTTGTCTGGTATGATTAGCTATTACAGACCGTGTTCTATGTATGTTATTGTAAGTTCTTGTCTGACATGATTAGATATTACAGACAGTGTTCTATGTATGTTATTGTAAGTTCTTGTCTGACATGATTAGCTATTACAGACAGTCTTTTATGTATGTTATAGTTTTGTTGGATTTTTATTTCTTTAGTGTACTGTAGTCCACATTGACAAGGATTGTTGTAAATAATGTATTTTCTCTCCAGTGGGTGTTTAGGTAGTTTGG
>NW_013669603.1:37471-40110 GCF_000517525.1 Limulus polyphemus
TATTACAGACAGTGTTCTATGTATGTTATTGTAAGTTCTTGTCTGACATGATTAGATATTACAGACAGTGTTCTATGTATGTTATTGTAAGTTCTTGTCTGACATGATTAGATATTACAGACAGTGTTCTATGTATGTTATTGTGAGTTCTTGTGTGGCATGATTAGCTATTACAGACCGTTTTCTATGTATGTTATTGTGAGTTTTTGTCTGACATGATTAGATATTACATACAGTGTTCTATGTATGTTATTGTGAGTTCTTGTCTGGTATGATTAGATATTACAGACAGTGTTCTATGTATGTTATTGTAAGTTCTTGTCTGACATGATTAGCTATTACAGACAGTGTTCTATGTATGTTATTGTAAGTTCTTGTCTGACATGATTAGATATTACAGACCGTGTTCTATGTATGTTATTGTAAGTTCTTGTCTGACATGATAGATATTACAGACAGTGTTCTATGTATGTTATTGTAAGTTCTTATCTGACATGATTAGCTATTACAGACCGTGTTCTATGTATGTTGTTGTAAGTTCTTGTCTGGTATGATTAGATATTACAGACCGTGTTCTATGTATGTTATTGTAAGTTCTTGCTGACATGATTAGATATTACATATAGTCTTCTATGTATGTTGTTGTAAGTTCTTGTCTGGTATGATTAGATATTACAGACCGTGTTCTATGTATGTTATTATAAGTTCTTGTCTGACATGATAGATATTACAGACCGTGTTCTATGTATGTTATTGTAAGTTCTTGTCTGACATGATTAGATATTACAGATAGTCTTCTATGTATGTTATAGTTTTGTTGGATTTTTATTTCTTTAGTGTACTGGAGTCCACGTTGACAAGGATTGTTGTAAATAATGTATTTTCTCTCCAGTGGGTGTTTAGGTAGTTTAGTGTTTACTAATTGTGATCGTATTGTGTTGTGCCTTATGAATACTCTTCTGACTTTTTGTTTCAAAGGTAAATAAGGCTATGTGTCTGTTATTTTGTTCCTGTTTATTATTGATCTTCATTATATTTATTAAGTTTTTTCTTCTTTCGTCTCTACTTCTACTGCTACATCCTAATCACATCAATAGGTTTAACACAAACTGTATTTGAATAAGATCGTGATATGTTACACTTAGAACGAGTTCCATATTACCTGTTACATTACGTCCCAATCCAACGAACAGTACCATATTACCTGTTACATTACGTCACAATCCAACGAACAGTTCCATATTACCTGTTACATTACGTCACAATCCAACGAACAGTTCCATTTTACCTGTTACATTACGTCACAATCCATATCATACAGTAAAAATCTCGAAGATTTGTTTATAAAATCTAATCCTGCTACATTGGACCAGTTTATATCCCTATCTTTGTCTTTCTGTTCGTTGGATTGTGACGTAATGTAACAGGTAATATGGTACTGTTCGTTGGATTGTGATGAAATATAACAGGTAATATGGTACTGTTCGTTGGACTGTGACGTAATGTAACAGGTAATATGGTACTGTTCGTTGGATTTGTGACGTAATGTAACAGGTAATATGGAACTGTTCGTTGGATTGTGGCGAAATGTAACACGTAATATAGAACTGTTCGTTGGACTGTGATGTAATGTAACAGGTAACGTGGAACTGTTCTTCTTCATATTCTGATGAAAAGACGAATATACTAACTGAATTAAGTATAACAACTGGTTATAGAAAATGTAATTTTTTATTATACTTTCCGGTTAATTACGTCAACTTACAGTATCGTCAAGGTTCACGTTCCTCTCACCATCAATTGTCAGCAATCCCTTGTGTTCCCAGACATGGCCACGAGGTAATATCGAGCTGTACGTTTGTCTTAATGAAAGTGACCTGTTTCACAGCAAATGCTCCGAACTTTGAGGACTGGTTGTTGACGCAGCATCTTATGGAAGTTGTGGCCAGCTCTTTGGCGGTCAATATTCAGCATTTCATAGTACTTGTGTGGAGAAGGCTTAGTCCCAATCGATTTTCACAATCTCAGCAAGTTGTATCCTACCAGAAGCTCGCGACAGTCACTTCTCTAGTAAGCAGTATTGACCTGATATCTGATCTCATCATTAGCTTCAGTGGAGTAGAATGTGATAACCATTAGAGTTGTATTAGTTTCTACGAACCCAGACTTTCAGGTTTCTATGGGTTCATCGATAGGCGACAACATTCCATTCCTCCAAACAGCTGCCAAGTAGGCTTTCCTCGACAGTAGCGTTCTCTTCCTGGACCTGTTTCATATCTAACATTTCATCTTTGTTCATGTAACATAAAAAACAAGCACGTTCAATTAGTTGTCCTTATTTCATCTCGGACTGCTAACCACGCCCTCATCATGCCATTTTTACTTTCAAAGCAGTTTTTTCACTATGTATGTAAAGTACGCGTATCTGCCATACACTGATGTCTTTCTTCCAACAGAATTCAGTATCGGCATTAAGTCCTTCCATCTAAGAATCTAATGTCTTTCTTCCAACAGAATTCAGTATCGGCATTAAGTCCCTCCGTCTAAGAATCTAATGTCTTTCTTCCAACAGAGTTCAGTATCGGCATTAAGTCCCTCCGTCTAAGAATCTAATGTCTTTCTTCCAACAGAGTTCAGTA
>NW_013669603.1:40861-43490 GCF_000517525.1 Limulus polyphemus
ATCCTAGAACTTAGTTCTCAATCCACTGTGTTATATTCCAGAACTTAGGTCTCAGTTTACTATGTTATATCCCAGAACTTAGATCATTATCTACTGTGTTATATCCTAGAACTTAGTTCTCAATCCACTGTGTTATATTCCAGAACTTAGGTCTCAGTTTACTATGTTATATCCCAGAACTTAGATCATTATCCACTGTGTTATATCCTAGAACTTAGATCTCAATCCACTGTGTTATATCCCAGAACTTAGATCTCAGTCTACTGTGTTATATCCCAGAATTTAGATCACTATGTGTTATACCCAGAACTTAGATAACTATCCACTGTGTTATATCCCAGAAGTTAGACCACTGTCAACCAATCTTTTTGCCTTAATTTAATTCACTTTATATTGGGGTATATCTCTCTCAGTGTAGTAGGTCATTTCCACACTTTAGGTTCCTAATATAAAATAAGGTGAAATAGTTTCATTCATCGAAATATAACTGCTATAGTACAATCTATATGTTTAGGCATGTGCACGTCTTTGTTTTGTAAAACAGTGCCTGATTATTCGTAATACTTGCAACAATGTATTTCATGAAGAGTAACTATTTTATAAAACACCAAGGTACAATTATCTGGTATGTTTGGTGGTAATTCCCCGTGACATTGTCTCGATTAACGCAGGAAGACATTATACTAAAGAAACTGGGTGGATAAAAGTCCAGGTTCTACGAGGTTGTTTAACAACCGAATCTTAGTTACATCTTTGACTCGCTTTTTCTTTTAACTGCAGACGTAAACTTCCGTCGCCTGAGGCAGGTCTGCATGATAACTTTCATTGTCTTCAGCACACACAGTGGCGCTCGGCCTGACGAGTATCACAGCGTTCTGGAGTTTTCGTAAATTAATGGTGTACGCTTTGTTCTCTCTCAGAGACTCGGTTTGTTTCTTAACGTATTAAGTCATCCGTTTGCTAGAACATTTTTTCGAATCTTTTCTCTTTAGCCCAAAAGTTGTGTATTAAGAATACGTTTACCTTAACACTGTGGCAAACGAGAGATTTTCATCTTCCGACACCTGAACTCCTACCATAGCAACTGACGCGTGGAGCTGCCCGGCCATCGTGGTACCTTTATCTGTATGCGACTAACGTTAAGTTGACCTTTCTCACGGATCGTCAGACTTAAATTATACAGACAAGTCTACTTACCGATTCAATAAATTCTCTTTGTTTGCTTGTTTTAGGTACTGAACAGAGGATGAACTATTAAGGATAAACAATAACTCCTGTATATGTGCTTTTATATATGTGTGTGTGTGTTTATATATGTGTATCTGAAACATGTGCTGTTAATGAGCTCTTCAACTCCAAAATAACATATTAACATAAAGAACATGCGCAGTTAAAAACATATTTACTCTAGAACGTGTATGGTTGCGGAAAATGTTAACTTTAAAACAAGAATTGTCAAAGAACATAACATAAATATAAATACATAAAACACACACACACACACACAAATCTACGTATCTGTCTGTTTGTCTGTTATCTAACTACTCCTAGATCGCTGGGCCACCCTCACCCAAACTTTGTAAGAACATAGTTTGGAACAAAGGTCATGTTAATGTGGGTCCACAACCCGTTTCACTTACAATTATTTATGTTATTGAGCATTTATTATCTTTGACGTAAGTTAATGTTAACTACATTCATAGATGTCGCCACGTCCTTACACCAAAAAAAAACTATTAAATTTTCTAAAATACAACATACACATAGTGAGGGGAGGACACATAAACGTCTTATATATCTCAGAGAGTGCGCTAGCATTGTCTATGGAGGAATACAATGAAAAAATGGCCGTCATTTTTGCAATAGTACATAAACGCAGACGAAGTTTATATTCCAATAGCCACTATAAGGCCAGTGACGGATTAAGGTTTGGACGACCGCCAGGGGCTCATGGTCTAAGAAGGGCCCATAAAGAAATGAATATATATATATATATAAATCAGATGAAATTTATAAATATCTTATTATGTCAACTCTCAATACGGGCTTGGTCCTAGGAACCGACCACGTGACCATTTTGTACTAGTACATAGTTTGAATACTGTAACTTTTAATACAGTTTGAAACAGGACTATTTTGCGTTGTTGTTAACCAACTTGTTACTGTATTGAAATAGAAGTATTTTTCGTTGTTGTCAACTAACTTGTTACTGTATTGAAACAGAAGTATTTTTGCGTTGTTGTCAACCAGCTTGTTACTGTATTGAAACAGGACTATTTTTCGTTGTTGTCAACCAACTTATTACTGTATTGAAACAGGACTATTTTGCGTTGTTATCAACCAACTTGTTACTGTATTGAAACAGGACTATTTTTCGTTGTTGTTAACCAACTTGTTACTGTATTGAAACAGGACTATTTTTCGTTGTTGTCAACTAACTTATTACTGTATTGAAACAGAAGTATTTTTCGTTGTTAACTAACTTGTTACTGTATTGAAACAGAAGTATTTTTCGTGTTGTCAACCAACTTGTTACTGTATTGAAATAGGACTATTCTGCGTTGTTGTTAACCAACTTGTTACTTACTGTATTGAAACAGAAGTATTTTTCGTTGTTAACTAACTTGTT
>NW_013669603.1:43582-47606 GCF_000517525.1 Limulus polyphemus
CTTGTTACTTACTGTATTGAAACAGAAGTATTTTTCGTTGTTAACTAACTTGTTACTGTATTGAAACAGAAGTATTTTTCGATGTTGTCAACCAACTTGTTACTGTATTGAAACAGGACTATTCTGCGTTGTTGTTAACCAACTTGTTACTTACTGTATTGAAACAGAAGTATTTTTCGTTGTTGTCAACCAACTTGTGACTGTATTGAAATAGGGTCTTGATGCATATTAGGATGTTGCCACCAAATTTGGATTTCTTTCCAAATTATCAAGAAATCAACCAAGCCGTAAAATGTCTTGTCTGTTCTTTATCCAAACGATGCTGAAACCGAGATGGGTCCTTTCTCCGTCACTGATATGAAGAGCCATTTCCTACTTTGACCCATGACCTCACATCTTCGAACTGTAAGACCCCTCTGTGGCCAATGACCGTTATATAATTAATAACGTGAAATACTGTGAAGGGCATTAAGAGGTGGGTGTTGTAAGCTTCTAATAGAAAGCACCCCTACCGCTACTGTTTGGCCGCTACCTCTTCCTACAAAGTCACATGACCATCACACAATGTATACCATGTTTTAAGTATATATATTGAGTTCTTAAAGCTTATACAACACGTTTGTGGAGGTAATAATGAATACTGCAATAATATGTTATGTTACAATTGAATTATATAAAAGTTAGCATCCACCCCAAATTTGTTAAAGTTCATAAGGACGGGTACTTCAGATTGTATTCTATAAACGAAGCTAATAACCCGTAACATCTACTGGTTTTATGTTTGTTTTAGTTTGAACATTAATTGTACGTGTAGAAGCAGGAAATGTACACCTTTTTTGGGGGAGGGGAGGGGGAAGTGGGTACTAGTTTACAAACCCTTAGTTTAAGTCATTCCAAGCCAGTTGTATTGTTCTGTATATAGTGGTCATATCAGGATAGAAGAAATATCACATAATTTTTTTTTTCTATGTATCAAAACAGTGTTAAGTAATTGTGTTTCTACCAAATCTAAATTTGTATCGATCCAAGCATAAAGTTTTATTTGTATACCTATTAAGATATAAAGACTGATTAAGTGAAAAAAAAAAGATTGGAAATTGAGAAAATATTTAATTTTCATCACAGCTTAGTGAATCAGGCTAATGATTCTAATTTCTGGTGATAATTTTAATTTTTCCTTGAATTCAAATACGAAAATTTTCACTTCTATTACTTATGTAAATACCCCCAGTGGCACAGCGGTATGTCCGCGGCTTTACAACGTTACAAACCGGGTTTCGATACCCGTGGTGGGCAGAGCACAGATAGTCCTTGTGTAGCTTTGTGCTCAACTACAAATAAACAAACAAACAAATACTTATGTAAAAGGTGAAAATTATTTTTGTGTCTATGTAGACAAAAACAATATTCACTAACCCATGATTATAACTGATTATTAATTAACTAATAAATCTGAAATAATATTATCATTCGTAATGTAAAATGCATATTTTATTGAATTAGATAATTTTTTATTTCATTCTGCTACAAATACCTAATAATCATTAAATTACCAAAGTACAAAACCTTTATTAATTAGAAAATTGCTCTAAAGCCAGAAAAACAAAAGATGTTTCAAAATTAGAAGTGTTAAATTTTCCACTAAATATAATAGATATGCAGTCACAACATGTAATAAAAAGCCCCATCTATCGGTGTTAAAATAAATCATTAAAAAGTTTCTGTTTTCCTTATATGGAGTACAGATAGTGTGTTCTAATTTGGTATATTAATTATGTTCGTCTAAAAAATCATTTTTAGCTCTCATTAAAAGAATGATAAAGTTTTATGAATTTCTGTTTTTCCTAAACCAAATATTTACTTTCTTTGACTAGTTTTATTCAAACTTTTGGATTAATTTATTAATTACGTTCGCTTTAATTGTAGAGGGCGCTGTAAGTTGTAAGTTAATCTCTCGAAATTTTGTTTTTTTAATTAAAGCCCAATTAATATTCGTTTTAATTTTTTTTTATCAACTATTCAATTAACTTCCAGTTAGTTTGAGAATATATTAGTGAACTAAGACTGGGTCGTACAATTAAATACCAAACTGTCGACGATAGGCTTGGCTTGCGTTTGTTTGCTATAGTATCGAGCAGCAATTAGTAGTATTGATTTCCACTCTTTTTATTAAAATCGTATTTATTCCCCTCTTATTTACATTGTAAACTTATTCTAAAAAAGTATAATTAAATAAAGTAATAACTAACTAACTACAATATTTTAGAAAATAGCATAGGTTGTTAGCATTGGTTGCTTTCCAGTAGTCGGTGGTTTAAAGTTACGGACTGCGTCACACTACCTGAACTGCGCACTGACAAACGTGCTGCGACAGGACTCCATACTTGGAGGGAGGAGAGCCGGTGCTAAAGCTTCTGTAAAATGTTGCATTAATTATAGAGATAAGAAAGCTAAAGATAAGGAAAGGCTAAAAAATGGCATCATATTTTTATATTTGTGATGTCCTTCCGCTCTTCGATGTTATATGTAGGCGTGGCAAATTAAATTCCACACTAACAGTTTATTACTTTGAAGGTCAAAATGTAATTGTTTTCAAGATGTGCAACGAAAATTCTCATTTCTTGAATTTGCAAAGTAATTTTATTAATGATAATTTTATTAATTTATTAATGAGACATTTCATGTTAAATAAGAGTTTTTGTGATAACATGGATAAATGTTTAAATCTTTATAAATCTAAACTTTACAGCTATTTTATACCTGTTTAAACAAGAACCATAAATATACGCATATCATAGAATACTAGTAGTATTGAATTTCTATGCGATATTTTTACTTTGGTAATGTAATTCCTATTCAATATAAAAATAACTTTACCTGTGGTAATGTAATTCATAAACAATATAAAAATAACTTTACCTGTGGTAATGTAATTCATAAACAATGTGAAAATAACTTTACCTGTGGTAATGTAATTCATAAACAATACGAAAATAACTTTACCTGTGGTAATGTAATTCGTAAACAATACGAAAATAACTTTACTTGTGGTAATGTAATTCATAAACAATGTGAAAAAACTTTACCTGTGGTAATGTAATTCGTAAACAATACGAAAATAATTGTACTTGTGGTAACGTAATTCATAATCAATGTGAAAACAGTTGTACATGTAGTAACATGATTCCTAAACAATATGTAAATAATTGTTTAGTTGTGATAACGTAATTCAGAAACAACTTGAAAAATAACTTTACTTTTTGTAGTGTAACTGGAAACAACTTTCTCTTTCAATTCAGGAAGAAGCCAACAGCAGTATTTCAGGACACGACCTGAAGACACGTCTGTTACTGAAGGGCAGACAGCTGAATTAAGATGTGAGGTTGAACATCAAGCAGGCTCAGTCCAGTGGAGTAAAGATGGATTTGTACTAGGTAGGCTTCCATTGTTCAATCGAATGAACATCGTTTTTATTATCGCTTAGTGGAGTAAAAACTGTTTCGTGGGTAGATATGTTCTTAATTGTCCACTGGAATAAAGATGACCTTCGCATTAGACGTGTTCTTGATTGTCTAGCGGAGTAAATATAGCTTTGTACTACAAGTGTGCTTGATTGTCCAGTTGAGTAAAGATGGTTTCATACTAGATGTGTAGTTGGTTGTCCAGTGGAGTAAAGTTGGCCTCATACTAGATGTGTAATTGGTTGTCCAGTTGAGTAAAGATGGCTTTGTACTAGATGTGTAATTGGTTGTTCAGTGGGGTAAAAGTGGCCTCATACTAGATGTGTAATTGGTTGTCCAGTGGAATAAAGATGGCTTCATATTAGATGTGTAATTGGTTGTCCAGTGGAGTGAAGGTGGCTTCGTACTAGATGTGTAATTGCTTGTCCAGTTGAGTAAAGACGGCTTCATACTAGATGTGTAATTGGTTGTTCAGTGGGGTAAAGATGGCTTCATACTAGATGTGTAGTTGGTTGTCCAGTTGAGTAAAGGTGACTTCGTACTAGATGTGTAATTGGTTGTCC
>NW_013669603.1:48606-60447 GCF_000517525.1 Limulus polyphemus
TACTAGATGTGTAGCTGATTGTCCAGTTGAGTAAAGGTGACTTCGTACTAGATGTGTAATTGGTTGTCCAATTGAGTAAAGATGGCTTCATATTAGATGTGTAATTGGTTGTCCAGTGGAGTGAAGGTGGCTTCGTACTAGATGTGTAATTGGTTGTCCAATTGAGTAAAGATGGCTTCATACTAGATGTGTAATTGGTTGTCCAGTGGAATAAAGATGGCTTCATACTAGATGTGTAATTGATTGTCCAGTGGAGTAAAGGTGGTTTCGTACTAGATGTGTAATTGGTTGTCCAGTGGAATAAAGATGGCTTCATACTAGATGTGTAATTGGTTGTCCAGTGGAGTAAAGGTGGTTTCGTACTAGATGTGTAATTGGTTGTCCAGTGGAATAAAGATGACTTCATACTAGATGTGTAATTGATTGTCCAGTGGAGTAAAGGTGGTTTCGTACTAGATGTGTAATTGGTTGTCCAGTGGAGTAAAAATGACTTCTTACAGCCGAAAATATCGTTAACACACTAAGAGCACACAGCTGATGAATCAATGCATTGTAATTTATATACAATTTGAATTTTGACTATATATCCAGGTATATTATATTAGCTGTATTCGTTATGGAATTAGTTTTTATTGTGATCTATGTACATAGCTTGCTTTGATCAAAATTTAATGATCAATCGTACTACGATTGTCCTTAATTGTACAGTGGAGTAAATCTGACTGCGTATTCTATAAACCGGTAGAGAAAATAAACAGTACTTAAAACAGTGCATCTTATGTTAATCATATGTTTAATTTCTGAGTGTAATAGGTCAATCTTGTTTGGATTCTCTACAGTTTTGTACAATGCACAGACCAGTAAAGAGAATACACTGTATTTAGAACAGTGTACGTTGTATTAAGTATATTTACTTTCAGAACGTAATGACTCAATCTGAGTTGGCTTCTCTACTATTTTGAAAAATATATAGACAAGTAGAGTTTGACTGATCTTCCTGACAGAAGAGAATGTAAGTCACAAAGCTAAATTTGACTGATCTTCCTTACAGAAGAGATCAGTCAAACTTAGCTTTGTGACTTACATACTCTTCCTTCTGTAAGGAATGTAAGGAAGATCAGTCAAACTTAGCTTTGTGACTTACATACTGATCAGTCAAACTTAGCTTTGTGACTTACATACTCTTCTGCCTTACAGAAGAGTATGTAATTCACAAAGCTAAGTTTGACTGATCTTCCTGACAGAAGAGTATGTAAGTCACAAAGCTAAGTTTGACTGATCTTCCTGACAAAAGAGTATGTAAGTCACAAAGCTAAGTTTGACTGATCTTCCTTACAGAAGAGTATGTAAGTCACAAAGCTAAAAAACAACGATTGTTCATATTTGTTCTTTACATAGAAACATAATGAAATACATTTAATAAATGTTATTTTACACACAAATGATACCCAATTTATTTACCTGGTAAATAACGTTCTCTGTGTAGGTTTTGATAGATCAATCCCTGGATACGCCCGATATTCGATGATTGGAAACCCTAAAGATGGTGTTCATACGTTGAGAATAGAAAAAATTATACTAGACGATGATGCAGAATACCAGTGCCAGGTACGTGAATTTTTTACCAAATTAACTTATTGTAGTTATTAGGTAAAAACAGTACTCAACTGTTATAATGAACGTTACTTAACAAATCTAGTACCAAATTAACTTATTGTAGTTATTAGGTAAAAACAGTACTCAACTGTTACAATGAACGTTACTTAACAAATCTAGTACCAAATTAACTTATTGTAGTTATTACGTAAAAACAGTACTCAACTGAAGTTATAATGAACAGTACTTGTCAAAACTAGTACAAAACAAAATTAAAATGTCTAAACTCATTATCACTAGTTAGTTTTATTTAATTCAGACTAAAATGTTTAAACTCATTATCACTAGTTAGTGTTATTTAATTCAGACTAAAATGTCTAAACTCATTATCACTAGTTAGTTTTATTTAATTCAGAATAAAATGTCTAAACTCATTATCACTAGTTAGTTTTATTTAATTCAGACTAAAATGTCTAAACTCATTATCACTAGTTAGTTTTATTTAATTCAGACTAAAATGTCTAAACTCATTATCACTAGTTAGTTTTATTTAATTTAGACTAAAATGTTTAAACTCATTACCACTAGTTAGTTTTATCTAATTCAGACTAAAATGTCTAAACTCATTATCACTAGTTAGTTTTATCTAATTCAGACTAAAATGTTTAAACTCATTATCACTAGTTAGTTTTATCTAATTCAGACTAAATAATGTCTAAACTCATTATCACTAGTTAGGTTTATTTAATTCAGACTAAATAATGTCTAAACTCATTACCACTAGTTAGCTTTATTTAATTCAGACTAAATAATGTCTAAACTCATTATCACTAGTTAGTTTTATTTAATTCAGACTAAATAATGTCTAAACTCATTATCACTAGTTAGTTTTATTTAATTCAGACTAAATAATGTCTAAACTCATTATCACTAGTTAGTTTTATTTAATTCAGACTAAATAATGTCTAAACTCATTATCACTAGTTAGTTTTATTTAATTCAGACTAAATAATGTCTAAACTAATTATCACTAGTTAGTTTTATTTAATTCAGACTAAATAATGTCTAAACAACTGTTTTTGGTTTCTCTTTATTCTCCAACTTTTTTCTTTCTTTCTGTGACCTATGGAAAAGTTCAGTAAATTTTTGAGGGCTAAAAAAATGTAATTTTTTCTCGCAACATGGAACTTTGCTATTTGTGAGTTCCGTTAAAACTCTCGTTATCGAGTACGTTTCCAGTAGTTACGTATTATTTAACTTATTTCTGTTTACAAATCATACAAATATACAGTGTTTCAGTATAATACTGTTATGTGTAGTTAATATTGTGAGCGAGTTATTTGAACCAATATGATATGAACATCAGTATTCATGCTTGTCTAGTAACACAACATTTCCCTTACTTTTATCCTCACAGGTTGGACCTACAGTAGACAACCCTGCAATACGAGCCAAGGCGCACTTGACAGTGTTGTGTAAGTATGGCTTTTCTAATCCACAGTATAGTCACGTGAGCCGTACAGTTTGGTAGGTTACTCAGTGTTATCGGTTGACAGTGTTGTGTAAGTATGATTCTAAATCCACAGTATAGTCACGTGAGCCGTACAGTTTGGTAGGTTACTCAGTGTTATCGGTTGACAGTGTTGTGTAAGTATGATTCTAAATCCACAATAAACTCACGTGAGCCGTACAGTTTGGTAGGTTACTCAGTGTTATCGGTTGACAGTGTTGTGTAAGTATGATTCTAAATCCACAGTATAGTCACGTGAGCCGTACAGTTTGGTAGGTTACTCAGTGTTATGGGTTGACAGTGTTAGAGTGGTGGCAGCAGGCTGCTATATATGTACGTGGTTTAATCATAACTGTCATTCCATTGGTTGTTAGGGTACATATATATATATATATATATATTACTTTGCTACAACAAGAGATAGGAAGAATTCTAGAGAAAAGAAAAAATTAGCCATGAGATCCACACCAGAAAAAGATCAGTCAACAGATCCACACCAGAAAAAGATCAGTCAACAGATCCACACCTGAAAAAGATCAGTCGTCAGATACACACCAGAAAAAGATCAGTCAACAGATCCACACCAGAAAAGATCAGTCGTCAGATACACACCAGAAAAGATCAGTCAACAGATCCACACCAGAAAAAGATCATTTCTGAGATCCACACCAGAAAAAGATAATTTCATGAGATCCACATCAGAAAAAGATCATTTCATGAGATCCACACCAGAAAATATCAGTCATCAGATACACACCAGAAAAATATCATTTCATGACTGCAGATTTTCTAGATCATATAGGGAAATGTGTAATTCTATGATTTTGGTTGATTAGAATAAAACTGCTTGTTTAAAGCCGAATAAACATTTTCATAATTCACTCTAGATTGGCCCGGCATGGCCAGGTGGTTAGGGCGCTCGACTCGCAATCAGAGGGTCACAGGTTCGAATCCCCGTCACACCAAATATGCGCGCCTTTTCAGCCGTGGGGGCGTTATAATGTGACGGTCAATCCCATTATTCGTTGGTAAAAGAGTAGCCCAAGAGTTGGCGGTGAGTGGTGATGACTAGCTGCCTTCCCTCTAGTCTTACACTGCTAAATTAGGGACGGCTAGCGCAGATAGCCCTCGTGTAGCTTTGCCCGAAATTCAAAAACAAACAAACACTCTAGATCCTCCTATGTTTGTTACCTATTAATAAAACAAAATAAACATTTTCATAATTCACTCTAGATCCTCCTATGTTTGTTACCTATTAATATAACAATATTAACATTTTTCATAATTCACTCTAGATCCTCCTATGTTTGTTACCTATTAATAAAACAATATTAACATTTTTCATAATTCACTCTAGATCCTCCTATGTTTGTTACCTATTAATAAAACAATATTAATATTTTTCATAATTCACTCTAGATCCTTCTATGTTTGTTGTCTATTAATATAACAAAATAAACATTTTCATAATTCACTCTAGATCCTCCTGTGTTTGTTACCTATTAATAAATCAAAATAAACATTTCCATAATTCACTCTAGATCCTTCTATGTTTGTTACCTATTAATAAAACAAAATAAACATTTTCATAATTCACTCTAGATCCTCCTGTGTTTGTTACGTATTAATAAATCTAAATAAACATTTCCATAATTCACTCTAGATCCTCCTATGTTTGTTACCTATTAATATAACAAAATAAACATTTTCATAATTCACTCTAGATCCTCCTATGTTTGTTACCTATTAATATAACAATATAAACATTTTCATAATTCACTCTAGATCCTCCTATGTTTTTTACCTATTAATAAAACAATATTAACATTTTTCATAATTCACTCTAGATCCTCCTATGTTTGTTACCTATTAATAAAACAATATTAATATTTTTCATAATTCACTCTAGATCCTTCTATGTTTGTTGTCTATTAATATAACAAAATAAACATTTTCATAATTCACTCTAGATCCTCCTGTGTTTGTTACCTATTAATAAATCAAAATAAACATTTCCATAATTCACTCTAGATCCTTCTATGTCTGTTACCTATTAATATAACAATATTAACATTTTTTCATAATTCACTCTAGATCCTTCTATGTTTGTTGTCTATTAACAAAACAAAAAAATGAGTGAGTCAGTAATATTAACGCACGCAGAAAACGTCCTAAGTGTGCTTAATAATTTTATAGCAAAACAACGATATGGTTGTGTCGCACGTGCACAATTAGCGAGCCACCACCAATACTTAATAAAAACAATGATCCTGAATTTTCAAACTTATAAATCCAGAAAACAGTCCTGTTTGGTGATATACAATAACTGTCGCAATCTGAGGTTCGAATCCCGTCCTTGAACATGTTCGCCCTTTCAGATGTGGGGGCATTATATTGTGACAGTCAATCCCGCTGTTCTTTGGTAAAGAGTTGTTGTCAAAACACTTCTAGTCCATCACTTCAAAACCAGCGCAAACGTTCTTTGAGTTGTTTTGCACAAAATTCAAAATTGTGCAAGTAGATTAGTTGGTTGCTATTATATAATGGACTATCTGTTCTCTGTCTATCACTGATATCGAACCTCGAACTTAAGCGTCGTAAGCCTTTAGAATTTCCGTTGAACCACTGGGAGCAACATAAGCCAAACAGTCCTGTCAGAGGGCAGATTTTGTTCGCTAAAGTTGAAACCAAGTACATGGTCAGATTCCTCCTAAAGTTAGTAATTACTTTACATTTAATCAATCGGAGCAAGTCTCAGGCATTGATGTTAAAACGACTCATCACATCATCCTTACTAAGGACATCTATCATGATATATATATCTATTGATTAATTCTCTTTCCATTGGAACGAGCGTCCTGACTCCTGTGATATGTGCTGCTCATATCCAACTAATTCAGTTAATAAACGGAGCTCTGGACTGCAAATTTACGTCTTACAACGACACACACACACAGATCAGAAGTCGTTAATAAAAATGTGTGATAACAATCACGTTAATTAACTCCAGATGTTTGTTTTCTCACATTTCTCATACTTTGTCAGTTGTATCTCAAAATCAGAGGCGTGTAAAAAATAGCATTTCAAATATATCTTTTGTCTCCCACAAGTCACTGCCCACGAGGCTTTTCATTCACTATTAAAACTCCTCAGTTGGAGTGGACGATGATAAACTAAAGATTCTCAGAAACACTGCTTCTATATGCTTTAAAAGTTACAAGGAAAGCTGGCGAACTATTAGAAAAACAACTTCAGTTTTTTGTGTTGTTTTTTCACATTCTTATTAGTTTATTCATTGCGGATTCAAAATTAGAGGCGTTTAAACCATAACTTTTCAAGAATTTTATTGCATATATAGATAGTGTTTTAGTGGTATTGAACGAAGGGCCTCTGTAGTTAATTAACGTGAATTTTTATCACAAATTTTAGGCCTATTAGTTTTCAATGTTTAAACTGCAACTTTTAAATTAATATACTTTGTTTTTCAATAATAAGCCTTTACAGTAATTTTTAACAGGTGTATTAATTTTTAGTTTTTCTTCAATTATTGTTGACTTTCGCCTAATGAGTGGCTTTACAACAAAGTGTATCTTAGCACAAGTGTTCAGTAATGACTAAAATTGTTTATGACTTTAGTGGTGTTTTTCTAATTCTTTTAACAAGATTTAAGTTTTAAAAACATAATAAGTGTTTATATAAGTATAACTATAATGTATATTTATGTCAAATTACTTGTGGACATTCTGCGAACATCTTAGTACAATAAATTCAGTTAAAAGTTGATCACTTTTGTTAAGACTTGTTTTTCAACCTTTGCAGTACCGCCAACATCGATTGCAATTGAAGGTTATAAGAATGGGAGCACTAAAGAGGTCAGTCTAGATGACACTGTTAGTCTAGACTGTACAGTAGCTGGAGGAAAGCCTGCTCCTCAGATCATCTGGTACAGAGAAAACAGGAAACTCAGGCAAGGTAAGACTGATCGATAGTCACTACTGGTAAGACACTGTTAGTCTAGACTGTACAGTAGCTGGAGGAAAGCCTGCTCCTCAGATCATCTGGTACAGAGAAAACAGGAAACTCAGGCAAGGTAAGACTGATCGATAGTCACTACTGGTAAGACACTGTTAGTCTAGACTGTACAGTAGCTGGAGGAAAGCCTGCTCCTCAGATCATCTGGTACAGAGAAAACAGGAAACTCAGGCAAGGTAAGACTGATCGATAGTCACTACTGGTAAGACACTGTTAGTCTAGACTGTACAGTAGCTGGAGGTAAGTCTGCTCCTCAGATCATCTGGCACGGAGATAACATAAAACGTAGGCAAGGTACGACTGATCGATAGTCACTACTGGTAAGACACTGTTAGTCTAAACTGTACAGTAGCTGGAGGTAAGCCTGTTCCTCAGATAACAGGGAATTCATTATGCAGTCAATGGAGATTATTTAATCATGTAAAGTATGGTAGTTTAATAGATACTCTGAACTTTCTAATTAGTTTAAAGTACAAGTTCGTGACTGAATGTTTTCCGAAGTTAACACATAAACCTTCCTGTCTAAGCTGCTGAATTAAAGTCTGCTAAATGAAGCTTTAATTGTACTTGTAATTGCTCTGAATGAGACGAACAATAGAGAACAGTGGTTATAATAGATATCTCAAGGATAGAATATTGATCTATAGCGAGTTTATTGTCATTTTACTATAGAATAACGTGCGTAAGACAAATCAAAACATGCTTTGGGATAGTCATTGTTATCTGTACTTTAAAACATGCAGTATGTAGTCGTTAAAAGTTTATTTTATTTTCAGGAGAAAATTTCTTATTTATGTTTACCTTTATCATTTTTCATGTAATGAATAAAGTAATTAATGTTCATCTTTATTCTTAGTGGTGCTCACCTCTAATGGCATAGCAGTAAACACGATAGTTTATAACACCAAAATTCGAGGTTTTATCCCTGCAGTTGGCACAGCACAGATAGCCCGTGTGCAGCTTTAGGCTTAAACAAAACGAGCAACCAAAATCTTATTGGATGTGTTTTCAGCATTTAATTCTTCTTATGGATGACGACTTTTAGTTCTTTCGGTAATATCTACAAGAAACAGCTACTACCTAGTTGACCAACTTATTGAATGTATGTTTGTAGCTGACATAGTTTCTTCAGACGAGAAAACTGAAGACGAAAGAACAACTGTTGTTAGTTCTTCGAAGTTCCAACCAACACCTGAAGACAACGAAGTCGTGTATACATGTGAGGCGAGTCATGCTGCTCTGGATAAGCCTCTCCGGTCATCTGTCAAGCTCAGTGTTCTGTGTAAGTAAACTAATGATCCAATATTATTTGAAACTTGGCAGTGAAGCCCAAGTTTCTCTTGTAATTAAATTAGTAATTTTGTGAAGTTTAGCATCCTGTAAACTACCAGTGAGCTCAAGTTTCTCTTGTAGTTAAATTTGTAATTCCTGTGAAGTTTAGCATCCAGTAAAAATATCAGTGGAGCCCAAGTTTCTTCTTGTAATTAAATTTGTAATTCCTGTGAAGTTTAACATCCAATAAAGATATCAGTGGAGCCCAAGTTTCTCTTGTAATTAAATTTGTAATTCCTGTCAAGTTTAACATCCAATAAAGATATCAGTGGAGCCCAAGTTTCTCTTGTAATTCTTGTGAAGTTTAGCATCCAGTAAAACTGTTGTTGAATATCAGTTTTCTCGGTAAAATAGTTGTGAATCTTTAAAATTCCTGAAAACTTTTATATCGTTTGAAGTATATTGAGACGTGTTTTTCTTTCCACATATCTTAAGGCATGTGTAAATATTTTTAAAAAACTTCCATGACTCCCGAATTTCCTGTAAACCAGTAATTCATTACTTATGGCTATCTTACTTTAAACATTACCGAACTACCATCTATTGGCCCTACATTCTTAATGCTAGGGAAGAAATAGTTGTTAAGACTACCCGAACTTTATTAAAATTACCAGGCCTATGTTTGAAAACTATAGTGCAGCTCATAACTAAATTTTATATTTTTCCAGCATAGCTTGTCTTCCTGTTCGTAACCAGTGAATATCTAACGCATTCTTAAGAAATTCTTAAAACTAGTTCCTCTGAGATAGACTAGAATATTCACTGTGTTTATACTTTAGACCACATTGGACTGTCAGCAATCAATGGTTATCTAACGAGGACTAGAAGATTCACTGTGTTTATACTTCAGATCACGTTGGATTATCAGCAATCAGTGGTTATCTAACGAGGACTAGAATATACACTGTGTTTATACTTTAGATCACGTTGGATTATCAGCAATCAATGGTTATCTAACGAGGACTAGAAGATACACTATGTTTATACTTTAGACCACATTGGACTGTCAGCAATCAATGGTTATCTAACGAGGACTAGAAGATGCACTGTGTTTAAACTTTAAATCACGTTGGATTATCAGTAATCAGTGGTTATCCAACGAAGAATAGAAGATAAACTATGTTTATACTTTAGATCACTTTGGACTGTCAGCAATTATGGTTATCTAACGAGGACTAGAAGATACACTATGTTTATACTTTAGATCACTTTGGACTGTCAGCAATTATGGTTATATAACGAGGACTAGAAGATACACTATGTTTATACTTTAGACCACCTGGGTGTATTAGGATGACTTCTTTTACGCATTTCAAGATTGCCTCTGATTATCAGTTACTAACACATATTTAAAAGATGTTGTTTTTTTTCCACTAGATCCCCCGGGAGAACCTGTGATCGATGGTTATTTGAAGGGAGATACTGTCAGGGCAGGTGATCCTTTAACCCTAATTTGTCTCTCACGTGGAGGAAATCCTTTAGCTGAACTTGTGTGGTACAAGAACGATGTCAAGGTGGACTTTTCCTACACAACAAGTGGGCAACGGTCAACTAACAAGCACACTTTTGTTGTAGACCATTCTGACAACAACGCCATCTACAGATGTGAAGCTTCTAGCATTGTGGTACCAGTCCCGTTGAAAGCGGAAATCAAGCTGCGTGTACAATGTAAGTATATAAGATTGTTTATGAAGCAAGTAAAGACGAGTTAGTTTAGTGTTCTCGTACTTGGTGGTCTTTCTATATAAATATGCTTACATTAAAGACTAAAGAAATATAACTCTAAAAATAAGCAATCTTTTCTTCTTGTTAGTGTTATTAGTCGATGTCTGTTATTATTTAAAGTCCTAATTATCTTCGTTCATATCTTATCTGTTGACAGTCAGCCCTGCTAAGGTGATTGTGAGTGGCCCTCGAGAAGCTAAGGCCGGTGACACCGTTACGATACAATGTACCACCGAAAGAAGCAGCCCTGCCGCCGAACTTTCATGGGTGGTTAATGGTAGGCCACTGACCTCAGAAAACATACTGACCCCTCATCCCGACGGAGGGTGGGTGACGTCATCTAATGTTACCGTTACTATTACAGCACAGGTCAGTGAAATGTCTATCGCATATCTTATATAGCATATTATTTTACAGATAACACATATAATACAGACTAGGTTTTTATATAGGTAACACATATAGAGTAGGTTTCTGTATAGATAACACATATAGAGTAGGTTTCTGTATAGATAACACATATAGACAAAGTTAGCAAGTCAGTTTATTCTATTGTACACTTAGTTCAAGTGAATTGGTGTTATGTGACGTAAGCAAGTCAGTTTCTTCTATAGTACACTTAGCTATTGTCAGTTAGTGTTATCTGACGTAAGCAAGTCAGTTTCTTCTATTTTATACTTAGTTGATGTCAGTTAGTGTTATGTGACGTAAGCAAGTTAGTTTATTCTATTGTACACTTAGCTATTGTCAATTAGTGTTATCTGACGTAAGCAAGTCAGTTTCTTCTATTGTATACTTAGTTGATGTCAGTTACTGTTATGTGACGTAAGCAAGTCAGTTTATTCTATTGTACACTTCGCTGTTGTCAATTAGTGTTATGTGACGTAAGCAAGTCAGTTTATTCTATTGTACACTAAGTTGGTGTGAATTAGTGTTATCTGACGTAAGCAAGTCAGTTTATTCTATTGTACACTTAGTTCAAGTGAATTGGTGTTATGTGACGTAAGCAAGTCAGTTTCTTCTATTGTACACTTAGCTATTGTCAATTAATGTTATCTGACGTAAGCAAGTCAGTTTCTTCTATTTTATACTTAGTTGATGTCAGTTAGTGTTATGTGACGTAAGCAAGTCAGTTTCTTCTATTGTACACTTAGCTGGTGTCAATTAGTGTTATCTGTCGTAAGCAAGTCAGTTTCTTCTATTGTACACTTAGCTGGTGTGAATTAGTGTTATCTGACGTAAGCAAGTCAGTTTCTTCTATTGTACACTTAGCTGGTGTGAATTAGTGTTATCTGACGTAAGCAAGTCAGTTTCTTCTATTGTACACTTAGTTGGTGTCAATTAGTGTTATCTGACATAAGCAAGTCAGTTTATTCTATTGTACACTTCGCTGTTGTCAATTAGTGTTATCTAACGTAAGCAAGTCAGTTTCTTCTATTGTACACTTAGTTGGTGTGAATTAGTGTTATCTGACGTAAGCACGTCAGTTTCTTCTATTGTACACCTCGCTGTTGTCAATTAGTGTTATCTGACGTAAGCAAGTCAGTTTCTTCTATTGTACACTTAGCTGGTGTGAATTAGTGTTATCTGACGTAAGCAAGTCAGTTTCTTCTATTGTACACTTAGTTCATGTGAATTAGTGTTAT
>NW_013669603.1:61447-62086 GCF_000517525.1 Limulus polyphemus
CTTTATGTTCCACTTACATTAGTGTACACTGAACATGGGTTGTTATTTTTATGTTCCACTTACATTAGTGTACAATGAACAGGGGTTGTTATCTTTGTGTTCCACTTACATTAGTGTACACTGAACATGGGTTGTTATTTTTATGTTCCACTTACATTAGTGTACAATGAACAGGGGTTGTTATCTTTGAGTTCCACTTACATTAGTGTACAATGAACAGGGGTTGTTATCTTTATGTTCCACTTACATTAGTGTACAATAAACAGGGGTTGTTATCTTTGTGTTCCACTTACATTAGTGTACAATGAACAGGGGTTGTTATATTTGTGTTCCACTTACATTAGTATACACTGAACAGGGGTTATGTTCCACTTACATTAGTGTACACTGAACAGGGGTTGTTATCTTTGTGTTCCACTTACATTAATATACACTTAACAGGGGTTGTTATCTTTATGTTCCACTTAGATTAGTATACACTGAACAGGGGTTGTTATCTTTGTGTTCCACTTACATTAGTGTACACTGAACAGGGGTTGTTATTTTTATGTTCCACTTACATTAGTGTACACTGAACAAGGGTTGTTATTTTTATGTTCCACTTACATTAGTGTACACTGAACATGGGTTGTTATTTTT
>NW_013669603.1:63058-66903 GCF_000517525.1 Limulus polyphemus
GTACACTTAGTCATGTGAATTAGTGTTATCTGACGTAAGCAAGTCAGTTTCTTCTATTGTACACTTAGTCATGTGAATTAGTGTTATCTGACGTAAGCAAGTCAGTTTCTTCTATTGTACACTTAGCTGTTGTCAATTAGTGTTATGTGACGTAAGCAAGTCAGTTTCTTCTATTGTACACTTAGTTGGTGTCAATTAGTGTTATGTGACATAAGCAAG
Organism: Limulus polyphemus; assembly: GCF_000517525.1. Lineage (NCBI taxonomy): Eukaryota > Metazoa > Arthropoda > Merostomata > Xiphosura > Limulidae > Limulus > Limulus polyphemus. The sequence goes on from NW_013669603.1 coordinate 63,278, forward strand.
TCAGTTTCTTCTATTGTACACTTAGTTGGTGTCAATTAGTGTTATCTGACGTAAGCAAGTCAGTTTCTTCTATTGTACACGTAGTTGATGTCAATTAGTGTTATCTGACGTAAGCACGTCAGTTTCTTCTATTGTAGACTTCGCTGTTGTCAATTAGTGTTATCTGACGTAAGCAAGTCAGTTTCTTATATTGTATACTTAGTTGATGTCAGTTAGTGTTATGTGACATAAGCAAGTCAGTTTATTCTATTGTACACTTCGCTGTTGTCAATTAGTGTTATCTGACGTAAGCAAGTCAGTTTCTTCTATTTGACGTTTAACTGGTGCGAGTTAGTGTAATCTGATGTAACTTTCCTGTGAACAGGATCGCTACTCCAAACGCTTTTCCTGCTACTCGGTGAACAAAGCTCTAGGAGATACAGTTGTCGAGTCGCACGTGCTGAGTGTTTTGTGTGAGTACAGTTTTTAATACTGGCTAATTTCTTAACTACCCGAAGTTTTTCATGACATGTTTTAATGTCTAAATTAAAAAGTTAGCAATAAAAAAGTTCATGAAAACCTATTGCCTTAACTGATGAAAACCTTAATATTGTTTTCAAGTATACAGTTAACTCTTGCAAGTAGAGCTCTAACTTGACATTTTTCACCTGATAAAGAAATCTTCTTATCTTTAGATCCTCCGGATCCTCCGAGCATCTTCGGGTACACAGAAGGGAATTCGATCCGTGCAGGAGAACGTCTTCGGCTATCTTGTGTGTCAAACGGAGGCAACCCCCCTCCGGATTTGACGTGGTTTAAAGAAGATCAGAAGGTTTGTATAAGTTTTGATATTATCGTTCCGTCAGTAATAGTTGTTTAGTGTCTCGAATATCAACCACTAAAATGTTACGTAGAATGAAAGACACATAATAGATAAAGTGTACATTAGTGTACAATGAACAGGGGTTGTTATCTTTGTGTTTCACTTACATTCGTATACACTGAACAGGGGTTGTTATCTTTATGTTCCACTTACATTAGTGTACAATGAACAGGGGTTGTTATCTTTATGTTCCACCTACATTAGTGTACACTGAACAGGGGTTGTTGTCTTTGTGTTTCACTTACATTAGTATACACTGAACAGGGGTTGTTATCTTTGTGTTCCACTTACATTAGTGTACACTGAACAGGGTTGTTATCTTTATGTTCCACTTACATTAGTGTACACTGAACAGGGGTTGTTATTTTTATGTTCCACTTACATTAGTGTACACTGAACAGGGGTTGTTATCTTTGTGTTCCACTTACATTAGTGTACACTGAACAGGGGTTGTTATTTTTATGTTCCACTTACATTAGTGTACACTTAACAAGGGTTGTTGATTTTATCTTCAGGATTTAAGTTTATGTATACCGAGAAACCAGGTTAGAGGTTTGTTCCCCATTTCTTCTGAGTGATTGAAGTAGAACTTACAGTTCTTGATTTCCACACAACTTCTGTCCTCACTATTTTTAAATATACCTAATGTACCAAACTTTCTAATTATCTAAGGCATGGATTATCAACCATTCAACAATTGTATATTTTTTGTCTTAAAAATACAGAACCTGAACACTATTTCAGTTTTTTAGGACTAAGAATAAGAAAGTAATTTCGTTCCCTCAGTTTTAAGATTATAGCTGTTATTTTAAAGGTAGATGTATATATGGTTTCTATATTTTTAGCCCTAACTGATTTCTGATTATTGAAATTACATGATTTGAAGATTTTCAGGCTGTATCACATTTTGATGGAAAAAAAACGAGATTATATTTAGTTTTAGTTACATATGTCCTATTAGTGTATTTATAAATTTAATATATGTAAGCTAATATGTAGAGCCATCTGGTGGTGAAATCACATATTGATAACAGAGGTATTTGTGCTTTAAAGTAATGCTTTAAAACTTCTTGTACATATGGGAGTTACAATCTCGGTCTCAGTGCAGGAGTTTCTTCTGCACAGGTTTCCATAGTAACAATCAACTTTTCTCACATGTAGAATCAACCACGTCAACAGCTGGCAATGTTTCTTCTGCACAGGTTTCCATAGTAACATGCAACTTTCCTTACAAGTAGAACCGAGCACGTCAACAGCTGGCAATATTTCTTCTACGGTTGTAATAGTAAACCTTTAACTTTTCTTGCAGGTTGAATCAAGCACGTCAACCGCTGGCAACGTTTCCTCTGCAGAGGTTTCCATAGTAACAGAAGAGAGCGATAACGGCGCTGAGTATCGTTGTGAGGCCACGAACGCTGCAACTTCTAAGCCACTTTATGCTACTACTAAATTGACTGTCCACTGTAAGTGTCATTTTTTTTTAAAGGGCTACATCCACACGGTGTGGTTTTGATTCCGAAATCTTGTTAGCACTGGATTTCTGGCCTTAAACAAAATATATTGTATAAAAAAATATATGAACAAAAATCACATAAGATGTCCAGCACATTTAAGAAAATATGTTCACAGAATATTAAAAAAAAAGAATAAACTTTTCTTTTATGTTTTTTTCCCTAAAATATGATAAACAACAGTTGGAAATCTTGAAGCTATTTCTAACTATTCAATATTATCAGTCTTAATGAGCATAAGGGTTTGATACTAGAATGTTCTAAATTAAAACAACCGTTTAATTCTGTCGACAAAGTACAATACACCGAGAAGATATCATATAGTACTGAAGCTTATTGTTGGAATCCAACGTCACTCCCTTTCAAATTAAACAATTTCATTGGCTGCTAACATGATTTGATTGATGTAATCATTAGACTCAGTGGCAGTAAATAAACCGAAAAAATTAGACTTATATTTGAATTGATCATTCTTCTTGAAATGCCTTAAAGAAAACAATATTTTGTCTCGTAGTTCCTCCTGGTGGTGTGACAATTCGAGTGAAACCAGAAAACCCGAAAGCTGGAGATTCGGTGAGTTTTTCACACTTTATTTATTACTAACTACTTAAGTAAGAACAACTTCAGTATTCAATAAATTTACAGTGCTTTACATAAGTTAAGTGGACATTGGTAAAGCCATGGAGAGTGTGATGTACACATCATTTTATTCAGTAAGTTGTCTTTAGTAAGATTGTAGCTAAGTCATAACAGCAAAAAGTGCATTGTAGCTAAGTCATAATAGCAAAAAGTGCATTGTGGCTAAGTCATAATAGCAAAAAGTGCATTGTGGCTAAGTCATAATAGCAAAAAGAGCATTGTGGCTAAGTCGTAATAGCAAAAAGTGCATTGTGGCTAAGTCATAATAGCAAAAAGAGCATTATGGCTAAGTCATAATACCAAAAAAGCATTGTAGCTAAGTCATAATAGCAAAAAGAGCATTGTGGCTAAATCATAATAGCAAAAAGAGCATTGTGGCTAAATCATAATAGCAAAAAGAGCATTGTAGCTAAGTCATAATAGCAAAAAGAGCATTGTAGCTAAGTCGTAATAGCAAAAAGTGCATTGTGGCTAAGTCATAATAGCAAAAAGTGCATTGTAGCTAAGTCATAATAGCAAAAAGTGCATTGTGGCTAAGTCATAATAGCAAAAAGTGCATTGTAGCTAAGTCATAATAGCAAAAAGTGCATTGTGGCTAAGTCATAATAGCAAAA
>NW_013669603.1:67057-70412 GCF_000517525.1 Limulus polyphemus
AGAATACCCATTATTGACCATGTTATTAACCACACATGATGATTACTGAGAAACGCAAGCTCAGTCACCGCGTAATGATACAGTATACACAGATGCAACAGAATACTCATTATTGACCATGTTATTAACCACACATGATGGTTACTGAGAAACGGCAAACTCAGTCACCGCGTAATGATACACTATACACAGATGTAACAGAATACCCATTATTGACCATGTTATTAACCACACATGATGATTACTGAGAAACGGCAAGCTCAGTCACCGCGTAATGATACACTATACACAGATGTAACAGAATACCCATTATTGACCATGTTATTAACCACACATGATGATTACTGAGAAACGGCAAACTCAGTCACCGCGTAATGATACACTATACACAGGTGTAACAGAATACCCATTATTGACAATGTTATTAACCACACGTAATGATTACTGAAAGACCTCAGTCATTGCTATATACTTAACTTTTAAAGGTTTATACCTGGATGAAATGTAATAAGGGATAAATTAACTCGTCTATGTAAAAAAAAAATAATGTTAACTTTCTGGGCAGACGCTATTTGTCATATAGTTAAAACCGTGTTACATTGAAAAACATTGATTTTCAATGTAAAATATTCTGATGAAGGGCGTCTGACCGCAACGTTACAAAAAATATGATCTTATAAAGTTTTTATTTATACGGGTTAACTTATCCCTTATTACCATTTATCCGAGTTTAGTTTTTGCTCATATATCTTGTGAAACAACAGTTATTTGTAAACATTTAAGACCTGGTTGTTATTAAGCACCTTGGTACCTGTAAAAGTTTAAGTAGACAAGGCTTAGAGCTCACACGTTCGTAATTTCTAGATACTTAACTTGGGTGGTTTTTATTATCCCAACTTGTAACGATTTTTCAACAAGTAGATCAAAGAAAAACCACTTCTTTTAGTTTTTGTTTCGTTTTTTACGAATTCTCAATAGTACTTAAACAACCGGAAGTCTGTAGATAAAGGTCAGCTATGACATTAACATGTAGGCCAGACTTAATTCCCTGTTTTCTGTAAGAAGCGAAAAAAAAAGTGTCTTGCTTTGTACGACGAGAGATTACAGACGTTTTCTTAAAAAAAAGAGAAGAACTGAGTATCCAGGTTTCATTGTCGTCTTTATCAATAGGACTGTTTTTTATTACTTCTAAAAGCTAATATTCTGTGTTGAATAGTTTCTTTAGACATCTTCTTTGACGTAAAAAACATTCATTTGATTTTAGTGTTGATAGCCACTACCAAAAGTTTAACGGACACAGAGATGAGTTTCATTAAATCATGTAAGCAACATGAAAAACGTAGTGGCAAATAATGGACAAGTAAAGTGTTTGATAAATAAGCCCAGGGCTAGAAACTTCATGTTAAGAGAATTAGAAGTTATTCTGATTATAATATACGTATTTTTTGGTATAAATGAAACTTTGAAAGGTTCTTGTTTCAATTGAAGAATTTATTTAAAACTATTTTGCTCGTCAAGACATTAAATTCAATAGCGACACAATAATTGATAAACTTGCTTATTTAACTTCTTGTTAAGCAGCACAATGAGCTGTTTTTGCTGTGCCCACCATGGGGATCGAACTTCCAATTTTAACGATATAAGCCCCCCAAACATACCAATAATTCGCCGGGACATATGAATAGATTACATGAGCTTATCTCTCTATATAAAGCATGATGAATATGCCAAAAGCGTCTTACAATACCATGTATGATGAATATGCCACCAGAGGTCGTATACTACGATTTATGATGAATATACCACCAGATATCTTATAAGAGCAAGTAGGTTGAATTTAACCTTAGAAATGTAGTTTATACTTCCAAATGTTCTATAATATCATATAAGTCAACTTAGTTTAATTTCAGAGAGGTCATTATCAGAGATAATAATCCTAGTTTAACTTTAGAGAGGTCATTATCAGAGATAATAATCCTAGTTTAACTTTAGAGAGGTCATTATCAGAGATAATAATCCTAGTTAAGAGAGGTCATTATCAGATATAAGAATCTTAGTTTAACTTCAGAGAGGTCATTATCAGAGATAAGAATCTTAGTTTAACTTTAGAGAGGTCATTATCAGAGATAATAATCCTAGTTTAACTTTAGATAGGTCATTATCAGAGATAAGAATCTTAGTTTAACTTTAGAGAGGTCATTATCAGAGATAATAATCCTAGTTTAACTTTAGATAGGTCATAATCAGAGATAAGAATCTTAGTTTAATATTAGAGAGGTCATTATCAGAGATAAGAATCTTAGTTTAACTTTAGAGAGGTCATTATCAGAGATAAGAATCCTAGTTTAACTTAAGAGAGGTCATTATCAGAGATAAGAATATTAGTTTAACTTTAGAGAGGTCATTATCAGAGATAAGAATATTAGTTTAACTTTAGAGAGGTCATTATCAGAGATAAGAATCTTAGTTTAACTTTAGAAAGGTCATTATCAGAGATAAGAATCTTAGTTTAACTTTAGAGAGGTCATTATCAGAGATGATATTATCACTTGAGATATGACAGTTAGTTTGATATCAGAAATGATATTATCACTTGACATAAGACAGTTTGATATCAGAGATTATATTATCACTTGAGATATGACAGTTAGTTTGATATCAGAACTGTCTTATCTGAAGTGATAATATAATCTCTGATATCAAACTGTCTTATGTCAAGTGAAAATATCAATTCTGATATCAAACTGTCTTATCCGAACTGATAATAAGTATATCTAGCTATTCACCGATAATATACGGATATTGAAATTGTCACAACTAAGTTTAATTTTACGACATAATGATGACCTTTATCATTATTTAGTGATTGTACATTATTTACTGTGATAATTACTTCCATGAGTTTAATATTGGTGATGCTTTTTACAAATCTATACTATTCCACATCTATGTTTTCTAACTTGTATCTAATTCAAGTCAGTGTAGCAATATAAATATCAACGCCCTGTAACCTACATAACACTATATTCTCCACACCTCTAACCCTAAACCCACATAAACTATATTATCCATACCTCTAACCCTGAACCCACATAACACTATATTCTCCATACCTCTAACCCTGAACCTACATAAACTATATTCTCCATACCCCTAACCCTGAAACCACATAAACTATATTCTCCATACCTCTAACCCTGAACCTACATAAACTATATTCTCCATACCTCTAACCCTGAACCTACATAAACACTATCCTCCATACCTCTAACCCTGAACCTACATAAACTATATTCTCCATACCTCTAACCCTGAACCTACATAAACTATATTCTCAATACCTCTAACCCTGAAC
>NW_013669603.1:71412-73300 GCF_000517525.1 Limulus polyphemus
ACCTACATAAACACTATCCTCCATACCTCTAACCCTGAACCTACATAAACTATATTCTCCATACCTCTAACCCTGAACCTACATAAACTATATTCTCAATACCTCTAACCCTGAACCTAGATAACGCTATATTCTCCACACCTCTAACCCTGAACCTACATAACACTATTCTCCACACCTGTAACCGTGAACCTAGATAACACTATTCTCCACACCTGTAACCGTGAACCTAGATAACATTATTCTCCACACCTGTAACCCTGAACCTAGATAACACTCTTGTCTCTACACCTCTAACCCTGAACCTAGATAACACTATTCTCCACACCTGTAACCCTGAACCTAGATAACACTCTATTCTCTACACCTTTAACCCTGAACCTAGATAACACTATTCTCCACACCTGTAACCCTGAATCTACATAAAACTATTCTCCACACCTGTAACCCTGAACCTAAGTAACAGTATTCTCCACACTTGTAACCCTGAATCTACATAACACTCTATTCTCCACACCTGTAACCGTGAACCTACATAAAACTATTCTCCACACCTGTAACCCTGAACCTAAATAACAGTATTCTTCACAACTGTAACCCTGAATCTACATAACACTCTATTCTCCACACCTGTAACCGTGAAACTACCTAAAACTATTCTCCACACCTGTAACCCTGAACCTAAATAACAGTATTCTCCACACCTGTAACCCTGAACCTAAATAACAGTATTCTCCACAACTGTAACCCTGAACCTAGATAACATTCTATTCTAAACACCTGTAACCCTGATCCTAGATAACACAGTCCAGAACTACATAAATGTCATATTCAACCTAGGTGACACTAATATGCGAGTCTGGAAGTAGCAACCCTGCCTCCATCGTCACATGGTGGCGAGATGGTTTCATGATTCCAGGAACGACGGACGCTATCTTGGATGCTCCTCATGGCGGCAAGTCTGTACGGAATGTTCTAGAAGTAAACGTATCATCAGAAGATGACAAGACAGTCTATAAATGTCAAGCTGCTCACGAAGTTCTAAAGCAAAACGTGCATAATGCAGTCACTCTTAGGGTGTTTTGTAAGTAGCCGGGTCGTTTTCTGTGTTATAACGTGTTTAGTAAGAGTAGCTGAATTGTTTTCTGTATTATAACAAACGTGTTTAGTAAGTAGCTGAATTGTTTTCTGGGTTATAACTAACGTGTTTAGTAAGTAGCTCAATTGTTTTCTGTATTATAACAAACGTGTTTTGTAAGTAGCTGAATTGTTTTCTGTGTTATAACTGACGTGTTTAGTAAATATCTGAATTGTTTTCTGTGTTATAACTGACGTGTTTTGTAAGTAGCTGAATTGTTTTCTGTGTTATAACTGATGTGTTTTGTAAGTAGCTGAATGGTTTTCTGTGTTATAACTGACGTGTTTTGTAAGTAACTGAATGGTTTTCTGGGTTATAACTAACGTGTTTAGTAAGTAGCTGAATCGTTTTCTGTGTTATAACTAACGTGTTTAGTAAGTAACTGAATCGTTTTCTGTGTTATAAGTAATGAGGTTTATACTAACGTGTTTAGTAAGCAGCTGACAATTTTTTTGTGTTATAAGTAATAAGATTGATACTAGCGTGTTAAGTAAGTGGCTGAAATGTTTTCTTTGTTATAAGTAATGAGATTGTTACTAACGTGTTTAGTAAGCAGCTGAATCGTTTTCTTTGTTTTAGGTTTTGTGATTGATAGCAATGTGTTTAGTAAGCAGCTGAAACGTTTTCTTTATTTTAGGTTTTGTGATTGATAGCAGTGTGTTTAGTAAGCAGCCGAAAAGTTTTCTTTGTTTTAGGTTTTGTGATTGATAGCAGTGTGTTTAGTAAGCAGCCGAAAAGTTTTCTTTGTTT
>NW_013669603.1:74300-79442 GCF_000517525.1 Limulus polyphemus
GTTTTCTTTATTTTAGGTTTTGTGATTGATAGCAGTGTGTTTAGTAAGCAGCCGAAAAGTTTTCTTTGTTTTAGGTTTTGTGATTGATAGCAGTGTGTTTAGTAAGCAGCCGAAAAGTTTTCTTTGTTTTAGGTTTTGTGATTGATAGCAGTGTGTTTAGTAAGCAGCTGAAACGTTTTCTTTGTTTTAGGTTTTGTGATTGATAGCAGTGTGTTTAGTAAGCAGCTGAAACGTTTTCTTTGTTTTAGGTTTTGTGATTGATAGCAGTGTGTTTAGTAAGCAGCTGAAACGTTTTCTTTGTTTTGGGTTTTATGATTGATACTAATACAACCACGTTTCTCCAAACCATTCAACCATATTCTAATATTATTCCCATTGCTATTCCGAGCATCAAGTTATGACATACTTCTTTATACAAGGATAAATTGATCGAGCTGGAAAATTTGTTGACGTTCAGGTTTTCCTTGTATCCCAGATATGGTGTAAACATTACTCACTGCAATGAAAATGTATTTGTATACTCTAGAGACTTTGAGAATCAACCAAAGTATTGAATGAGTTAAAGCAGAAAAATGAAATGGTTTGAAACATTTGATTGTTTTCAATTACAAAACTTAACTTTCGAACCTTATAAATTTAAAATAGTTTAATATTTGAGCAGATGGAAACGATATAATTTTTATGTAGTGTCAAACAGGGATAGTTATAATATACTACCCATCAGGCATACTTTCTAAGTTGTGTCAAACAGGGATAGTTATAATATACTACCCATCAGGCATACTTTATATGTAGTGTCAAACAGGGATAGTTATAATATACTACCCATCAGGCATATTTTCTATGTAGTGTCAAACAAGGATTGTTATAATCTACTACCCATCAGGCATACTTTATATGTAGTGTCAAACAGGGATTATTATAATATACTACCCGTCAGGCATACTTTTTATGCAGTGTCAAACAGGGATAGTTATAATCTACTACCCATCAGGCATACTTTATATGTAGTGTCAAACAGGGATTATTATAATATACTACCCGTAAGGCATACTTTTTATGCAGTGTCAAACAGGGATTGTTATAATACCATCCTGTACATGTTGTTATCCAATTTTTTTTAAACGTTAACTAGTAGAATTTTACAAATATATGCTATTTTTCACTCTCGAGTTAACTGTCCTTGTTTAGTTCCTTGCTATTTTTCACTCTCGAGTTAACTCTCTTTGTTTAGTTCCTTGCTATTTTTTCACTCTCGAGTTAACTGTTCTTGTTTAGTTTCTTGCTATTTTTTACTATCAGCTTAACTATCCTTGTTTAACTTGTTACTTTTTTACAACCAGATTACCATAAATATTTAATAACGATAAGTATGTTATAATTGAAGTAATGCCAAGTAGGTTTATTGTTTCAGGAATAACGATAAGTCTGTTATAAATGAAGTAATGCCAAGTAGGTTTATTGTTTCAGGAATAACGATAAATCTGTTATAATTGAAGTAATGTCAAGTAGGTTTATTGTTTCAGGAATAACGATAAGTCTGTTATAATGAAAGTAATGCCGAGTAGGTTTATTGTTTCAGGAATAACGATAAGTCTGTTACAATTGAAGTAATGCCAAGTACGTTTATTGTTTCAGGAACAACGATAAGTTTGTTATAAGTGAAGTAACACTAAATAATTCTACGGTTTCAGTAATACTGATAGGTTTGTTATAAGTGAAGTAACACTAAATAGTTATACGGTTTCAGGAACAACGATAAGTTTGTTATAAGTGAAGTAACACTAAATAGTTCTACGGTTTCAGTAATACTGATAGGTTTGTTATAAGTATAGTAACACTAAATAGTTCTACGGTTTCTGGTTATATAGTGTGAACTCTTTCTAATGTATTTTCTTGATCTCAACAGACAAGCCTAAGTTCTTTACGCTGCCATTGGAAACTGTAGACGTAGTGGAAGGAGACTCAGTAGTCATCAATTTAACAGTCAAAGCTAATCCCGAGGCAGTGGTGTACACATGGGATAAAGATGGACTCCCTCTGCCAGAAGAATCTGCTGGAAGAATCTCAGCCTCGGGATCTGTCCTCAATGTCACCGAGGCTAGTAGAGCCGATAGGGGGCGGTACAGATGTGAAGCCAAGAATGATTTCGGGGCGACAGAGACAGTAGTTATTCTGAACGTACTGTGTAGGTTCATTACATTAACTTCGGATTAGTTTCTTATATGATAACTTATACGTTAGGCGTTCATTGTTTAACTGTACAACATGAGGACAATATATATCTATATATAGATAGAATTCACTGTTTTACACTTAGGATAGATATGTATGACTAAATGGTTGACACCGGGGGTATATATTATATATGATTAAATGGTTGACACCAGGGGTATATATTATATATGATTACGTGGTTGACACCGGGGGTATATATTATATATGATTAAATGGTTGACACCAGGGGTATACATTATATATGATTAAATTGTTGACACCGGGGGTATATATATATTATATATGATTAAATGGTTGACACCAGGGGTATATATTATATATGATTAAATGGTTGACACCGGGGGTATATATTATATATGATTAGATGGTTGACACCGGGGGTATATATTATATATGATTAAATGGTTGACACCAGGGGTATATATTATATATGATTTCCTGTGTAACACTGAGGGTGTTTATATGTGGTGTCTGTGCGACACTGGGATGGTTATATATGATTCCCTGTGTAACACTGAGGGTGTTTATATATGTTTATCTGTGTGACATAAAGGTGGTTATATATGGTTATCCGTGTAACACTGGGGTGTTTATTTGTGTAACAGTGAGGGAGTTTATATATGGTGGTTATATGTAATGAGTTAAATATGAGTGTTCATTAATTCTTTTGTCCTATAGAATAGAACAAGAAGTTTATGAAATTACATTAATACATATGATTTAACATAGAAAATAACTATCATCTAATTTTATTTTTAAACACGTTTTCTGCTTTAGACACTGCCACTATTGTGAAGGTCACAGAACTAGCGTTGGTCGAACCGGCGAGCAACGCCTATCTTCAATGTATTGTGGACGCTAATCCCATCACCTCAGATATCATCACTTGGCGAAGTGAAGCATTTGACATGAATCGGACATACCATTCATTGGACAACGACCGGTCGTTTCTGACCGTCTACAACGTCAGTAAAGAGGACTCTGGGATCTTTGAGTGTGTTGCTAACAACTCCATTGGGGACGAGGCTATAGGAGTGGCCAACCTTGTGGTTAAACGTAAGTTTGTTGGGTAATAGCCAAACACGCTCATGTTCGATGCTGAAAAAGAGCGAATATCCAAAATGCTGACCATGTTACGATTGTTCTATACTCACACTTCGATTATTCCTTCGTACGTCCATCAACTTTATTTAGTTTGTACTTATTCAGGATCTAACAGATATAACAGATTGTTCTTTATTAGTGGTAATCAATAACACATACAGAAATTGGTTTTATTTCCTACTAGCAGCATATCACTTTCTTCCTTCGCTTCTTTCGGTTTATTCGTTCTCTTTCACATCTTCCGTTCCTTTTCTTTTCGTTGAACTCCTGTCTTTTATATTCCTTTCTCAAATCCACATCGAACGGGCCTCTTTCTTCCAATATTTTTCTAATGACTTAGAGTACTGCAATCCCCTAATTCGAGAGTGACCAAAGGCTAGGTGCTTTTTCACCTCTCTTAATTTCAACCAATTTTCCTTACATCTAACTTCATAACAGGCCATTAAGTATATTTTAATACTTCGATACCTAGTATAATTATTGGTGTTTTCAAATGTTTTCTTCCATAAAGTTGAATATTATTTTTGTTATCACCTTTAAGATAACCCAATCTAAAAACTGAACGTCATTACGTAATATAGTTAAAAACGAGTTAAATCTTATATTTATTTGATCATCGGCCTTGCCTAAAACATTCACTTCTCATTTCTTTGGCTTAGTTCTGCCCCAACTGGTTAAAATATGTAACTTATCCTGATCTAGGCTGATTCGAATATAATTTACATGTGTATGATTTTTTTCTGATAAAGAAAGTGTCTTACCAAATGAAATACGTGTTTAAAAGCAAATTTTGGAATATTACTTAATTCTTTCATCATTTGTAATACAGATAAGCCTACCATCCACCGATCTCAACATCTTTTAAAAGCAGCTAGTGAAAAAGGACAAACGGCAAAGTTGGTGTGTCGCGCAGAGGGCGCTCCGAATGTGACCTTCACTTGGTCACGAGGTGGATCTACCATCATCGAAACGGAGGAGCACGAAATGGATACGTACATGTTGGGTCTGACGAGCTGGGAAAGTGTCTTATTGCTGCATCACGTTGAAAACAGCGATTATGGATTGTACGAATGTGTGGCTAGGAACGAGCTGGGGTTTGACACTGTCAAAATTAAGTTAGATTTAACAAGTAAGAATGTGTTAAAAATATCTAAGTAATAATTGTTGTTTTACCTTCAAATTGCCGCTGAGGTGAACTCGGGGGAAAACTTGAGGGGGCTACATTCTACAACTTGTGAGCACACTTACTGTTGTATGAGGAAGAGAACCAGTTTTAACAATGAGAATTGGTCTTTTTGTGTGGGGGCTGCAGGGGAGACTAAGGCACATATTGGAGGTGGCTTCAGCTTCAGCAAGCCCCCCCCCTTTACCCCAGTCTCCGCTTGTTTTCTATTTAAAGATGCAGAGTAAAGTCAGCGATAGTTAGTGGGATTAATAGAAATATTAAAATCTTTTCTCATATACTATGAGAGACCCTGTAATGATATAAGTCATAGTGCATAAATAGTTAAGAAACATTAGTTTTAAAAACCAAGTCAGTTGGTAATTCTAGAGTTAAACTGTGCCATGCTATTACCTGGCATACGTTTGTCTTATGAAACTTGTATATATATATAATTCTCGTAATTCTAGAGTTAAACTGTGCCATGCTATTACCTGGCATACGTTTGTCTTATGAAACTTGTATATATATATATATAATTCTCGTAATTCTAGAGTTAAACTGTACCATGCTATTACCTGGCATACGTTTGTCTTATGAAACTTGTATATATATATATATAATTCTCGTAATTCTAG
>NW_013669603.1:79875-81808 GCF_000517525.1 Limulus polyphemus
GTAAATTTTTATATTTTTGTGTAAAATGCCTAAGATGGCAGAAGCATTATGCTTTATTTCATTTTCCCAAGAATAATAAATCGTTTTTGAATGTGGTTGTTTTATAAATAGTTTTTGAATGTGGTTGCTTTATAAATAGTTTTTAACGTGGCTGTTTATAAATCGTTTTTAACGTGGCTGTTTAATAAATCGTTTTTGAATGTGGCTGTTTAATAAATCTTTTTTGAATGTGGTTGTTTAATAAATCGTTTTTGAATGTGGCTGTTTGATAAATGGTTTTTAATGTGGTTGTTTAATAAATCGTTTTTGAATGTGGCTGTTTAATAAATCGTTTTTGAATGTGGTTGTTTAATAAATCGTTTTTGAATGTGGCTGTTTAATAAATCGTTTTTGAATGTGGTTGTTTAATAAATCGTTTTTAGCTATGACTCCCATTCACCTACAATATTACTACAGCTATGACTCCCATCCACCTACAGTATTACTACACCTATGACTCCCATCCATCTACAGCATTACTACAGCTATGACTCCCATTCACCTACAATATTACTACACCTATGACTCCTATTCACCTACAACATTACTACAGCTATGACTTCTATTCACCTACAGCATTACTACAGCTATGACTCCCATTCACCTACAATATTAGTACAGCTATGACTCCTATTCACCTACAACATTACTACAGCTATGACTCCTATTCACCTACAGCATTACTACAGCTATGACTCCCATTCACCTACAACATTACTACAGCTATGACTCCTATTCACTTACATCATTATTTCAGCTATGACTCCCATTCGCCTACAGCATTACTACAGCTATGACTCCCATTCACCTACAATATTAGTACAGCTATGACTCCTATTTACCTACAACATTACTATAGCTATGACTCCTATTCACCTACAGCATTACTTCAGCTATGACTCCCATTCACCTACAATATTAGTACAGCTATGACTCCTATTCATCTACAACATTACTACAGCTATGACTCCCATTCACTTACATCATTATTACAGCTATGACTCCCATTCGCCTACAGCATTACTACAGCTATGACTCCCATTCATCTACAGCATTACTCCAGCTATGACTCCTATTCACCTACAACATTACTATAGCTATGACTTCTATTCACTTACAGCATTACTACAGCTATGACTCCCATTCACCTACAATATTAGTACAGCTATGACTCCTATTCACCTACAACATTACTACAGCTATGACTCCCATTCACTTACAACATTATTACAGCTATGACTCCCATTCGCCTACAGTATTACTACACCTATGACTCCTATTCACCTAGAGAATATGTGTAATTTTTAGTTAAGAAACCCGTGTTTCTGCTGTACTAGAGAACGTTTTAAAGTCTGATATAAATGGTGTTTGTGTTTTAGGTCACCCAGACCCACCAGTGGCTCTGAAGGTGGTAAACTTCACAAGTGACTCAGTTCTATTAAGGTGGGTACCGGCGTTTGACGGAGGGTTAATCCAGTCTTTCCGAATCCGCTACAAGCCCACAGAGTCCCTTGCCTATCAGTACACGGACATCTTCCCTCCCAACTCCACGACCCACGTTGTAAGTGGATTAAGTCCATCCACAGAGTATATGTTTAGCGTCCAGTCTTTCAATGACCTCGGCTTCAGTGACTTTATGGATGACATAGTGAAAGTCGTCACAGCGCGTGAGTTATCCCATCATGTTATTTATTTCAACTTGTCATTAAATAATTCATTAAATATGTCATTTAATATATCATTAAATATGTCATTCGGTTTAACTTGCCTTTTCACTTTACTCTTAATTATGTATATTGACTATCCCTAGTTTTTAGTTCGTGTGATTTACACTTACAGTATCCATGTGTACTGAGTATCCCATAGTTTTCAGTTCATGTGCTTTATACTTACA
>NW_013669603.1:82718-87852 GCF_000517525.1 Limulus polyphemus
TACACTTACAGTATCCATGTGTATTGATTATCCCTAGTTTTCAGTTCATGTAATTTACACTTACAGTATCCATGTGTATTGAGTATCCCTGGTTTTCAGTTCGTGTGATTTACACTTACAGTATCCATGTGTATTGATTATCCCTAGTTTTCAGTTCATGTAATTTACACTTATAGTTTCTCTGTATATTGATTCGTCTCTTCTGCTCTGTTTGTTAAATACAAGTGTTTTGTGTTCGTGGAGAATTAACATACTAGATGGCATCTTTATAACATTGTATTTATATTTCCTTGCACAAGTTTCATTCTGTCAGCTTTTCGGTCGCCCTCGTAATGACCAGAACTAACTGATGTGGTTTTATTGTGGTCATTAGAGAAAATATATTTTTTATAGAATGTATACAAATTAATGTTAAATTCTTTCGAGTTCTGCATGTTATATTAAATCAAGCTTTAAAGCTTTGTATTTACGAAATAGATTTATTAAACAAATGTATTATATACCATAGACAATCTTGTTCAAGTTACTTTATTACTCAAAGGTACATATTGTTTTCGTCTTACTTTGTTCATTGTTTCTTTAATGTAATATTATTCGAATTAGGTTTTTCCTTACACATGTCGACCAGAGTCAGAACTGACTACTTGGTTGTCTCAAACATTTACTGACTTTGGTTATTATACTGGTTTAGATGAGATTCCAGGCGAGAAAACCCAGCAAGGAACGGCGGGATCTCTGGAGAGAAAGGCTGATCTCCCCCGCATTATCGTGATCTCAGTGTCGGTTGTGGGAACGATTCTCTTGGTGTTCAATATTGTTCTAGTAATCTGTTTTGTCCGTCGAAGAAGGAAGAAGAGGCTGGGGGAAGGTATGTAACAGTCCTGAGCAACTTTATTTACCAAACAATTAGAAATATGTTATAAAACAATTGAACAGCAAAATGGTTTACTAAACATATTGAAATAGCAGGACGTTTATCTGTTGCGGTTTTCTTAACAACTTGAAGTAAAGAAACAGTTAGCGGTGTATGTTATTTATTGTCTACCAAATGACTTGAAACCGTTAGCTGTATACGTTATTTATTGTCTACCAAATGACTTGAAACCGTTAGCTGTATACGTTATTTATTGTCTACCAAATGACTTGAAACAGCGAAACCGTTAGCTGTATACGTTATTTATTGTCTACCAAATGACTTGAAACAGTTAGCTGTATACGTTATTTATTGTCTACCAAATGACCTGAAACACCGAAACAGTTAGCTGTATACGTTATTTATTGTCTACCAAATGACTTGAAACAGTTAGCTGTATACGTTATTTATTGTCTACCGAATGACTTGAAACCAGCGAAACCGTTAGCTGTATACGTTATTTATTGTCTACCAAATGACTTAAAACAGCGAAACAGTTAGCTGTATACGTTATTTATTGTCTACCAAATGACCTGAAACAGCGAAACAGTTAGTGGTGTACGTTATTTATTGTCTACCAAATGACCTGAAACAGCGAATCAGTTAGCTGTGTACGTTATTTATTGTCTACCCAATGACTTGAAACAGCGAAACAGTTAGCTGTATACGTTATTTATTGTTTACTGACAATTTGTAGTCCTAGTGGTTAGATAAATTAGCTTTAACTGAAAGCTCAATCGATATGGAAGACCTTACACATTAAATATTAATTACTTATGTGCCCTAGTGGTTTGGGTTCAGGGCTGCGTATCAGAAATTCTAAGGTTAAACTGCAAAGCTGCTAAACAATCTCCACACGTTTAGTTTGGGTTGAATTATAAAAGTGATAGTTAATCAAGTTATTAGTTTCAAAGCCACACAAAGCCCTTGTTGCTAGTTGGCTGCCTCTCTTGTGGTCAATAGTTCAAGATTAGGGACGACTTTGTCTACTCCTTGTGGTTTCTGATCTAGCCCTTTACTAACACTAGTCGGTGAGAATGACTGAACATAAGGTTTCAAAATTTCGAATCACGAATGAAAACTGCAAAACGTCTCCTCCCGAGTAAAATAATTGTCTAAAAAAATAAAAACGCTGCTGCTATTAAAGAAGAAAAATACCCGATTCTATTTTTTGGATTATCAAAAATATTTCTGAGAAATTTTAGAGAAAAAGAAAGGACTACCCGCCCTAGTTGTTAAAAAAAATTAATAAAAAATCCAATAACTTTTTTAGGAACATTGGAATCGTTTTTCTAATCCTCATAACTGGAATCGTTTTCCTGTCGTGGAAATTTAAAAGAAAGTACATGAAATACGTTCATTCAAATCAATAACGAAGATTTAAAAATGTCAAATATAGTCATGCAACTTCAATCAATCAATAAATGTCAGAGGTTGGTTACCCTATATTCTCGTGCTCTGAATAGTTCTCTTGCACCCCCATTTTTGCATATTGTTCATCCATTTCGTTCTCTGCCTTACTCCCCCCACCCTCAATCTTTCCAGTAAGAACAGTATTTTCTAGGTGTTAACTGACTCTAGTTTGATGTTCATTAACAAAAAACTTCTGCATTCATTTTCTTTCTATCCAGCTGAATCTTAATATTATTCTGACAATTCATGCTTGAAAGGTTTTCAACCTCTAACACATAACCTTCAGATGATCTGCGTTTCATAACGTTAAAAATAGTCGAGATTTCATAACCTTTAAGGTGGTCTACTCTAATACCCTAGGGCATTTCTACGTCCACCATCTTCCCACCTACTGTAATACCCTCGGGTAATTCTACGTCTACCACCTTCTCACGTACTGTAATACCCTCGGGCAATTCTACGTCTACCACCTTCCCACCTACTATAATACCCTTGGGCATTTCTACGTCCACTATTTCCCACCTACTGTAATTCCCTTTGGTAATTCTACGTCTACCACCTTTTCATCTACTATAATACCCATTGGTATTTCTACGTCCATCACTTTCCCACCTACTGTAATACCCTCAGGTAATTCAATGTCCACCACCTTCCCATCTACTAGAATACCCATTGGTATTTCTACGTCTACCATCTTCCTACCTACTATAATATCCTTTGGTAATTCTACGTCCACCACTTTCCCACCTACTGCAGTACCCTCGGGTAATTCTACGTCTCTCACCTTCCCACCTACTATAATACCCTTTGGCATTTCTACGTTCACCATTTACCCACCTACTGTAATACTCTTTGGTAATTCTACGTCTACCACCTTCCCACCTACTGTAATACCCTCGGATCGTTCTACACGCAAACATTCAAGTTATAGAGATTTGGAGGATATAAGGCAACCTTGCGATATCGCAACACAATAACGAAAATACAAAACCAAAAATATTCACTCAACGCAATGTCACACTCTGATTCAACAATAACTTATAGGGCTTATACCGCTGAACTTCGGGGTTCGATCCGTGCATTATGCATCTTTTAAGCAAAC
Source organism: Limulus polyphemus (assembly GCF_000517525.1). NCBI lineage: Eukaryota > Metazoa > Arthropoda > Merostomata > Xiphosura > Limulidae > Limulus > Limulus polyphemus. Next base: position 86,147 of record NW_013669603.1, read on the forward strand.
AAACCCAACACAAAAACGGAATATCTTTCCTCACCCCGATATTGAGGATTAATTGTGAAGTATGATATAATTTTTATTTCTTCCCGAGGTTATAATTCTTTTACTCTACACTGCAAAAAGAAAAACAGGCTCGGATTCATTTCTACATGCTCGGATTCATTTCTTATTGCTTTTTTTTTCACATTGCACTTCAGAATAAGAAGAATGTGAAGTGAACAAAATTGTATTTGATTTATTTTTGTCCGATTCTTTTACACGCTGAACAGCGTTACGAAGGCTTAAAAACATCTGTCAAAGTAAGTTAACTTTGAGTTCCTCCACAAAAGAATTCCTGATTTTGAAACTTGCGTCGAGATTGTACCGGTTCCAGTTTCTTTTTAAAGAGAAATTGTTGTAAATCAGGGAACATTTCAGTTTTTAAAGAACCAACAGCGCCATCTGTGTTTAATGATTATCACTGTTTTCACTGTTGAAAAGTTATTAACAATTTGAGATGACTGTGATAGAAGGATTATTGTTAGCTAGTTACTCGTTTCGTGATGAGGCAGTATCTAGAAATTGTTAGTAATGTTTGATTGGTTTCATTTAAGTGTGATACATTACAGATATCTGTCAGAGTTAGAGGAAATATTGTTAACTAGTTACTCGTTTCGTGATGGGGCAGTATCTAGAAATTGTTAGTAATGTTTGATTGGTTTCAGTGTTAAGTGTGATACATTACAGATATCTGTCAGAGTTAGAGGAAATATTGTTAGCTAGTTACTCGTTTCGTGATGAGGCAGTATCTAGAAATTGTTACTAATGTTTGATTGGTTTCAGTGTTAAGTGTGATACATTACAGATATCTGTCAGAGTTAGAGGAAATATTGTTAGCTAGTTACTCGTTTCGTGATGAGGCAGTATCTAGAAATTGTTACTAATGTTTGATTGGTTTCAGTGTTAAGTGTGATACATTACAGATATCTGTCAGAGTTAGAAAATGTTTTTCCGGGAGCAGTATCACTATAAGTAACGATGAAAAGGTCATTGTTTTGTTTCTTCTATGAGTAGTGTTATGTCGAGGAATACTCTTTTGTTGTTTTAGTTATTTATCTTATTGGTTTTCGAGTAGTGTTTGACTAGTTTATATTTCATAAAAAGAGAATATACGTTTTGTTTTTTAAATGAGCTGTATAATAGATTTGATGCTACATTTGTCTTGAACTAGTTATTTGATTGTTAAGTTTATTGTTAATACACTAGTGGAGATCGATATTGAAAGAATGTTGATTCTCAAGTTAAATAAGCAATTTTTCTTTTGGGAAATGAAAAACCTTTCAGGGCTAGAACCTAAATCCTCAGAAGATTTATCTTTTTTTTTTCTACAGAAGACACTCGTAGGAAATTAGTTTGAAATTACTTTTAGGATTCATCTTATTGGGATAAATTTTGTTTATAAATCTTTCAACATATATTTCCTTTGTTCTTTACATTAGTCTTGTGTCTCTGAAGTATTTCATTTTTTTTTCATTCGTCTGAACAATCAAATTAAGAATAACAACCAAATTAAGAACAACAATAACAATCAAGTTAAGAATAACAATAACAATCAAGTTAAGAATAACAATAACAATTAAATTAAAGAAATAAACAAATAACAAATCATATTAAGAATAAACAATAAACAACCAAATTAAGAAATAAACAATAACAATTAAATTAAAGAA
>NW_013669603.1:87936-93959 GCF_000517525.1 Limulus polyphemus
AACAATAACAATTAAATTAAGAATAACAATAACATACAAATTAAGGATAACAATAACAATTAAATTAATAATAACAATAACAATCAAATTAATAATAACAATAACAATCAAATTAAGAATAACAACCAAATTAAGAATAACAATAACAATCAAATTAAGAATAACAATAGCAATCAAATTAAGAATAACAACCAAATTAAGAATAACAACCAAATTAAGAATAACAATAACAATCAAATTAAGAATAACAGTAGCAATCAAATTAAGAATAACAATCAAAATAAGAATAACAACAACAATCAAATTAAGAATAACAACCAAATTAAGAATAACAATAACAATCAAATTAACAATAACAATCAAATTAAGAATAACAACCAAATTAAGAATAACAATCAAATTAAGAATAACAACCAAATTAAGAATAACAATAACAATCACATTAACAATAACAATCAAATTAACAATAACAATCAAATTAAGAATAACAACCAAATTAACAATAACAATCAAATTAAGAATAACAACCAAATTAAGAATAACAATCAAATTAAGAATAACAACAACAATCAAATTAAGAATAACAACCAAATTAAGAATAACAACAACAATCAAATTAAGAATAACAACCAAATTAAGAATAACAATAACAATCACATTAACAATAACAATCAAATTAAGAATAACAACCAAATTAAGAATAACAATAACAATCAAATTAACAATAACAATCAAATTAACAATAACAACCAAATTAAGAATAACAATAACAATCAAGATCAAATTAAGAATAACAATAACAATCAAGATCAAATTAAGAATAACAATAACAACCAAATTAAGAATAACAATAACAAGTTATTCTTAATTTGGTTGTTATTGTTATTCTTAATTTGGTTGTTATTCTTAATTTGATTGTTATTGTTATTCTTAATTTGATTGTCATTGTTATTGTTATTCTTAATTTGATTGTCATTGTTATTGTTATTCTTAATTTGATTGTCATTGTTATTGTTATTCTTAATTTGATTCTTGTTGTTATTGTTATTTTTAATTTGGTTGTTATTCTTAACTTGATTGTTATTGTTATTCTTGATTTGGCTGTTATAGTTATTCTTAATTTGATTGTTATTGTTATTCTTAATTTGATTGTTATTGTTATTCTTAATTTGATTGTTGTTGTTATTCTTAATTTGATTGTTATATTATTCTAAATGTGATTGCTATTGTTATTCTAAATTTGGTTGTTATTGTTATTCTTTAATTGATCTTGATTGTTATTGTTACTCTTAATTTGGTTGTTATTCTTAATTTGATTGTTATTGTTATTCTTAATTTGATTGTTATTGTTATTCTTAATTTGATTGTTATTGCTATTCTTAATTTGGTTGTTATGTTATTCTAAATTTGATTGCTATTGTTATTCTAAATTTGATTGTTATTGTTATTCTTAATTTGGAATAACAATCAAATTTAGAATATCATAACAATCAAATTAAAATGACCATAAACATTTGTCTAAAGAGAACAATATAATTACTCATTTTTTACTCTTCACAAACGGACAACTACTCATTTAAATTTTTTTACCCCTAAATCTTTTGTCACGTCGGTGTGTATGTTATCAATTTTCAAACCGTTTCGCCTGAAGTTTGGTATAACTGTCTATAAACATTAGTTTTTCGTTATTTATTTTAATAATAATCTAACCATAACTCAATTACTACATTTCTTTGTGTTATCAATTATCTTCTCATGGTGAAACCTGTTTTTTATCAGGGAGTGAGAAGTCCAGCAGTAAAACCGCTACAATCGAGATGTACGCCCCCAGTAGTAATAATGGAGAAACAACCAGCTCAGTGTCAGAGAAGAGTGAACCCTACTCAGACGGCCAGTATTCGGTAAGACAACGTTACCGTGAATTATAGTAAATACTGAGAACAGTGAGTAGATATGAAACAGAAAGATCCATATTCAGTAATTAAACATTGTTACAACATTAGCTTAGTAGTTGAAGTGTGAATAAATTCTAGGATCAACTAATGTTTCCTTTTAAGAATATAAATATCTAGTAGTAGATCTTCTGTTACAACATTAGCTTAGTAGCTGATGTGTGAATAAATTCTAGGATCAACTGATGTTTCCTTTTAATAATACAGATATCTAGTAGTAGATCTTCTGTTACAACATTAGCTTAGTAGCTGATGTGTGAATAAATTCTAGGATTAATTGATGTTTCCTTTTAATAATACAGATATCTAGTAGTAGATCTTCTGTTACAACATTAGCTTAGTAGTTGAAGTGTGAACAAGATGATGTTTTTATACTGATTAGTCACTAATTATGGTGTAGAGTAGACTTGTTTATGCCAGTAAAGATGTCATTACAATAATCGTATTATTTTAAACAGGAGGAACCTCATAAACCAACATTGGCCACTTATTTGATAGACGAAGAACTCGATCAAGAGTACCAAGATAACGCTTTACCCGAACAGTCTAATTATATGGAAGATGGTAAGAAACGTCATTATGAAATGAATTTGGTAAGACAAGCTTTATATTACATAGCATTGCGTCAATTTTAAGAGATGAACTGTTTAAAAACTGGTCATGTATTATAGTATTGTGTCAGTTTTAGTTGTTTCTCTGTTTAACTACTAGTTCAGAATTCGAGTAATAGATCAGTTTTCAGTTTATTGTTTATCTGTTTAAACACTTCTAAAAATTGGAGTACTGAATCGGTATACAGTTGTGGTGTTTATCCGTTTATACATTGTCAAAAATTGGAGTATTAAGTCAGTTTCCAGTTGAAGTGTGTATCCGTTTAAATAATGTTAAGAATTGGAGTACTGAATCAGTATACAGTTGTGGTGTTTATCAGTTTATAAATTGTCAAAAATTGGAGTATTAAGTCAGTTTCCAGTTGTAGTATGTATCCGTTTAAATAATGTTAAGAATTGGAGTACTGAATCAGTATAGAGTTGTGGGGATTAAGTGGGAATACTGTATGAATTATTCCTGCTTTCCTACTTTGATTGGACGATGTAACTGTCTTTCTTACTCACAAAGTGTAAACTCTATAATACTGATATAATACCATTGTGCTACTATATCAAGAGTAAAAAAAACAACGTTTTTTTTTTGTTATTTTTGGCACAATGAATGATCAACTCTTTATGAGACAGTTCTAATGGAGTTTAATATATGCCAAACTACTGCTATAGTTATAAGCCCTAATGATGGTAACTGCGTTACCAAAATTTTCGGCTGAAATAACTAATAACGTTTTTATCTTTCATAATGTCAAAAACTTCGTGTGTTTTTTTTCCCTCTTAATATATAATACCGTGTGTTTTAGTTAAATTATCGTAAAAATTAAACCAAACTTCAAACTAGGTAGAGACACATGAAACTATCGAAAATAATTTCCGATTTTGGGTGCTAAAAATTTCTTTCAAAAGTATGTTTTGTTTTTTGCGATAAATTTTTTCACGTTTATTTCTTTAATAGTAGAGCCTGGACATTCAGCGTTAGATGGGAGACCTCACCTGTCACGTGGTCATTTCCAGAAAAGAAACGGGTATCTAGGTAATCACCACCGGCTAGGCGACAGAGAATCCCCCAGGAACATCTACCAAATCGATGAAGCTTTCCCCAGCAATGAACTACGACGAAATGCATATAACAAAAGTATCGGTGAAATGATACCGGTAAGACAAACCACCACATTCGGTTTATAGTCGTTTTACTAACGTCAAGATATGTTCATATTACTAACACTAAAATATGTTCGTATTACTAACACCAAAATATGTTCGTATCACTAATACCAAGATATGTTCATATTACTAACACTAAAATATGTTCGTATAACTGACATCAAGATATGTTCATATAACTAATACCAAGATATGTCCGTATAACTGACATCAAGATATGTTCGTATTACTAACATCAAGATATGTTCGTGTTACTGACATCAAGATATGTTCGTATTACTGACATCTAGATATGTTCGTATCACTGACATTAAGATATGTACGTATTACTAACATCAATATATTTTCGTATTACTAACACCAAGATATGTTGATATTACTGACATCAAGATATTTTCATATCATTAGCATCAATATATGTTCGTATAACTGACATTAAGATATGTTCGTATTACTGACATCGATATATTTTCGTATTACTAACATCAAGATATGTTCGTATTACTGACATCAAGATATTTTCGTATCACTAACATCAAGATATGTTCGTATTACTGACATCAAGATATTTTCATATCACTAACATCAAGATATGTTCGTATTACTGACATCTAGATATGTTCGTATCACTAACATCAAGATATGTTGATATTACTGACATCAAGATTTTTCATATCATTAGCATCAAGATATGTTCGTATAACTGACATTAAGATATGTTCGTATTACTGACATCAATATATTTTCGTATTACTAACACCAATATATGTTGATATTACTGACATCAAGATATGTTCATATCACTAACATCCAGATAAATTCGTATCAATATCACCAAGGTATGTTCGTATTATCCCTTTAATCCCCCTTTTCGTCAACTCCGCAGTGGGGTAAGGAGTGAGTGCTCTATCTCACCAGCTGGATATCAAACAACACATGTTCGCAAGTGTTAGTAACAGAGCACTGACATCTGATGTGCTGCCTTAAAACTTTGGGAACTTTATTACACATGAATATTAGAAGTGTAATAATGTGAACTTTTCTTGTACTTGTTAGTGATTTAACACACCTCATTATAGATAATAGGTTGATTTACTGAATGTTCTAAATGTATAACATTGAACTTTTTATTAGTATCGCCCCTGTTTTAATTGTGTTATTGGTGTAATGCTAGAAACACGTCTGTAGAACCAAATCATAACTAAATTGCACTAAATGACATGTTTTTAACACCCTTGTTGATCTTCTGTTTTTCAGGTGAACTACAGTAGGGTTCCACCTCCAGTACCCAGTAGGACAGCAGCCAGTTCAGGTACAGAACTGGCCTACATTGTACCCCCTGACCCCACCAGGAGTCCACCAATGCTATCGACTTTCAATGCCAATACGGACTACTCGACCTCCGTACCTGATGAATCGTATTCGGGGGGACTGACGGTAAGGGACCCGCTTGACAACATGGTTTGATCCTTGCACTCCTCGTAAATGTTGATAAGGTATTGTGCAACAGGAAGAAACGGTACTATGGGTAATAGTGATTGTAATTATGTAATAAACGAAACCTTTAAACCTTGCATAACAGGAACAACTGGATTATTGATAAAAATAGACCTAGCTGAAGAGACAATTGAATAGTGGAAGGGTAGTGGAAACAATGTGTCTTCTGTTGGCGTTAGTAATTTACCACCATATGTGTTAGAAAGCAAATATTGTGTTGTCATTCAGGGTATTGTTTGTTTTGTCATTTTGGGTGGAATATATTGTGTTAATGATGACAATGGTGTTGTATTATCTTATCCTGCACTTCATTATCCTGCTTTTACCATGATAACCCGTGGAAAAGATTGTGTACTTGTTAATAATGACTTTACCATAGTAACCCGATAATTCTGGTTGTGTACCATCCTAACCTGTGGAAGAGACAATGTACTTGGTGATCCTGGTTGTATACCATCCTAACTTATGGAAGAGACAATATACTTCATGATCTTGGTTGTACAACATCCTAACTTATGGAAGAGACAGTATACCTGATGATCGTGGTTGTTACCAACATAGCCTCTGGAAGAGACAATGTACATGATGATCCTGGTTGTACAACATCTTATGGAAGAGACAATGTACTTGATGAGTCTGGTTGTACAACATTCTAACCTCTGGAAAAGACAAGTTACTTCATGATCTTGGTTGTACAACATCCTAACTTATGGAAGAGACAATTTACTTGATGATCCTGGTTGTACAACATTTTAACTTATGGAAGAGACAATGTACTTGATGATTCTGGTTGTACAACATTCTA
>NW_013669603.1:94568-97034 GCF_000517525.1 Limulus polyphemus
TTTACTTGATGATCCTGGTTGTACAACATTTTAACTTATGGAAGAGACAATGTACTTGATGATTCTGGTTGTACAACATTCTAACTTATGGAAGAGACAACGTACTTCATGATCTTGGTTGTACAACATTCTAACCTCTGGAAGAGACAATGTACTTCATGATCTTGGTTGTACAACATCCTAATATATGGAAGAGGCAATGTACTTCATGATCTTGGTTGTACAACATCCTAACTTATGAAAGAGACAATGTACTTCATGATCTTGGTTGTACAACATCCTAACTTATGGAAGAGACAATGTACTTGATGATTCTGGTTGTACAACATCCTAACTTATGGAAGAGACAATGTACTTGATGATTCTGGTTGTACAACATCCTAACTTATGGAAGAGACAATGTACTTCATGATTCTGGTAGTACAACATTCTAACCTGGAAGGGGTTGAGCACTATATGTCCATGGTTCTTACCATCCTATTCTATAGAATAAAGTGTGTAATTGATATCAACTGTTTACTTTCATATTTCGTGTCAAGTCAGTGTACCTTATTGACAATATAGCCTCATTGTATTTTGATCATATTTTGAACCAAGGCGTCAGCGGCAGAGTGCGCTGGTTGTTTAAATGTATCTTGGCTAGCACTTATGACTTTATTCTGTTGTTATTATTATTATTATCATCCTATTAACCATGTAGGCGTACCGAATCGTCTAATTTCACGCCGCGAAATTAAGTGCCTTAAGTAATTACTAACGAAGCTCATTTTTCGTGTAATCAGTAACCATCGATTTACGTTTCTTAATCTTACTTGTAGCCTACTTTATTTCGTGAATATTCTGAACAAAACACTTGGTGAGAAATGTAAACTTACTTGTGGATTATGGTTCTTGATTGGGTTTAAGTTTAGGGTAATGAAAGATCAGTTGTATGTTTGTTTTCAGTACTAACATTCAAGAGTCCGGCAAGTGTATCTAACTTGTAACTAGTAGGAGGCAGAAACACGTTCACATGAGATTATTTAGTGTCTCTAAGAATTTTTAGTTTTAACTTCCCTGTCATATCCTATAAATGCATTTATAAAAAAATATTTACAACAAATTTTATTTAATTCCCAACTTTACAAAATTGTATTCATATATAAGTATAGGTGGCGAAAAGGGGAGGCAATGGGGTCCCAGAAGTACCCCTTTAAATAGGGAATAAAAGACTTATAAATAATTATATAGAAAATCACTGTTTCAGCTTTGAATTCAATGGTCGGTGCCCCTCTCTCAAACTAAACACGTTAAACTGCCTATGTTTATATACTGAAGCTACTTATTTCTGCCTTCAGAGTAACACGGTAATGTATTGTGATGTCAGAAAGTCTGTTACATCGTATTATTCTGAAATACGATTCTGTAGAGACGAATAGTAAATTAAAAGACACAATATATACGTTTTATGTGTTTGCACTGTGTAACCTTTAATACTCTGTGAAAAGCTTTCCTCATTGTATTTCGTCGTCTTATTCACTTGGCTGTTAGTTCTAGTGTGAAGGTAGCAGTACTGGTTGTGTAATGTCAATATTGTAAATATGGATACAGTTTTTATGCAAATAAAACCATCTAGTCATAACACTCAACTGTGATGATTTATTTCTGGATACATATCGCCCATGGAATTGTCACCAGTTAATAAAAAAAGTTGTATCAGCTGTCCTCGCCAGCTTCTGGTGTTTAGTTACTTGAAACCATTCTCCAATACACAGACACACTGAAAACCTCAATGAAATGATCAAGGGTTAAGGAAAAAATCTACAAGGTATATCAGCCAGCGTCTGTTTGCAGATTCTTTAATCTCGAACACACGTACTTTGACAACTCAGTTATATCGAGCACAATTGTGAAAGACTTTGAGAGAACACTTCTCGTGTTTCTGAATAGCCAACAAATGAACGTCTACTCTTTCTCTGGATCTGTCACATCATTGGATTGATGATTCCTTTCTGTCATAAGCCTTAAAGCGATTTTAAGCACTCCATAAATCAAGATTCAACATATAAATTTAAAAGTTTTCATTTAAATGCGTTTCAAACGAAATTCTAGACTCCCATATTTAAATTAAATAAATAAAAAGTTATTGGTTAAACAATACAATCCCAGCTCACCCTAGAAAACACATGAATACCAACCCTACATCCTCACACTAGAAAACATACGAATCCCTCACACCAGTAAATGTACCATGATCCAACCCTACACCCCTCACACCAGTAAATGTACCGTGATTCAACCCTAAACCCCCTCACACCAGTAAATGAATCATGATCCAACCCTACACCCCTCACACGAGTAAATGTACCGTGATTCAACCCTACACCCCTCACACCAGTAAATGTACCGTGATTCAACCCTACACCCCTCACACCAGTAAATGTACCGCGATCCAACCCTGCACCCCTCACACCAGTAAATGAATCA
>NW_013669603.1:97904-100270 GCF_000517525.1 Limulus polyphemus
CACCCCCTCACACCAGTAAATAGTACCGCGATTCAACCCTGCACCCCTCACACCAGTAAATGAATCATGATCCAACCCTACACCCCCTCACACCAGTAAATGTATCGTGATTCAACCCTACAACTCTCACACCAGTAAATGAATCATGATTCAACCCTACACCCCTCACACCAGTAAATGTACCGCGATCCAACACTACACCCCTCACACCAGTAAATGTACCGCGATTCAACCCTGCACCCCTCACACCAGTAAATGAATCATGATCCAACCGTACATCCCCTCACACCAGTAAATGTATCGTGATTCAACCCTGCACCCCTCACACCAGTAAATGTACCGTGATTCAACCCTACACCCCCTCACACCAGTAAATGAATCATGATCCAACCCTACACCCCTCACACCAAAGTTACTATGAAGTACACAGTCGAGTTATAAACTATTTACACTTGTACGTAGTTTAAGATTACACGTATATTGTCGTGTTATGAAAAAAAAACCTAAAGCTATCATTAATAAACACACACACACATTGCTAATGATGTACTGTGAAATACACTCTTAGAAAGACATTATTTCCAGAATAACGTATGCAAAAATAGACCATTGTTGTATACATATACACAAATTTAAAACAATCTGGTTCATAAAGAACACTAGGGTTTTGAAAGTTCACATCGAATGGAGGTAAAAACGATAGGCTTAGTGTAATTATAATTTACTCTAATTATCGTATGTTGATTTTCTACCCCTTTTAATAGTATTTTCAATAAACGAATTGTGATTTTTTTAACCTGTTGGCAAGTCTTGATCTATATATCGATATTTAAATTAAGCTAGTTACATAGCACGTCGTAAAACCATAAAAATAATGGCGTCTATTTAAGAATGTCTTCTACGTACGGAACGGCTATTAGTATGAAGATAGCGTGAAAATAAAACGGATATTAAAGAGATCAGACTTACCACAGTCTTGAGCAGGTCTCGAGGAAAAAAAATGAAATATGGAACTTCCTTCTGTTGTCATCATTACAATTTACAGTATAAAGAGCGTTTTGGGGTAAAATGTTTCTATCTGATACGTTTAACAATGTGAGAGTTGTAGGGTTGAATCACGGTGCATTTACTGGTGTGAGGGGTGTAGGGTTGAATCACGGTACATTTACTCGTGTGAGGGGTGTAGGGTTGAATCACGGTACATTTACTGGTGTGAGGAGTGTAGGTTGGATCACGGTACATTTACTGGTGTGAGGGGTGCAGGGTTGGATCATGATTCATTTACTAAACTACATTGTAACTCGACTATCTACACTGTTGTCATTCGAGACACACTTGAGGCTGGCGGGGTGTTAGTTTCTAGCTTCTTGTTAAAGTGTAAATAGACAAATTGTAATTAGAATCCTCGGGCATTGGTTTGTCGTTATGTATAATCCATTATTGAGAGGTTGAGGTTTTCATGATAAAACGATCACTCTGTGCCTGAGAGGAGGTTTGGAACACCTCGAACTTTGTTAATTAGATTAAACTTCGTAGTTTCTCAGCCCTTAGCAATACGTACAACTTCCAATCGTACAATCCAACACGGTTAAAGTAACCATCTTCCCAGTTGTTACTTATCATAACCCGTGACGTCACACCCTGGCCATGGCCTGTTCTTACATCAGTAAGATAATACATGAACAGAAGTTGTTACTTATCATAACCCGTGACGTCACACCCTGGCCATGGCCTGTAGTCACATGAGTAGGATAATACACGAACAGAAGTTGTTACTTATCATAACCCGTGACGTCACACCCTGGCCATGGCCTGTTGTTACACCAATAGAATAATACATGAACAGAAGTTGTTACTTATCATAACCCATGACGTCACACCATGGCCATGGCCTGTAGTCACATGAATAGGATAATACATGAACAGAAGTTGTTACTTATCATAACCCATGACGTCACGCCATGGCCTGTAGTTACACCAGTAGAATAATACATGAATAGAAGTTGTTACTTATCATAACCCATGACGTCACGCCATGGCCTGTTGTTACACCAATAGAATAATACATGAACAGAAGTTGTTACTTATCATAACCCATGACGTCACACCCTGGCCATGGCCTGTAGTTACACCAGTAGAATAATACATGAACAGAAGTTGTTACTTATCATAACCCATGACGTCACGCCATGGCCTGTAGTTACACCAGTAGAATAATACATGAACAGAAGTTGTTACTTATCATAACCCATGACGTCACACCCTGGCCATGGCCTGTAGTTACACCAGTAGAATAAGTACATGAATAGAAGTTGTTACTTATCATAACCCATGACGTCACGCCATGGCCTGTTGTTACACCAATA
>NW_013669603.1:101174-102381 GCF_000517525.1 Limulus polyphemus
ATCATAACCCGTGATGTCACACCCTGGCCATGGCCTGTAGTCACATGAGTAGGATAATACACGAATAGAAGTTGTTACTTATCATAACCCATGACGTCACACCCTGGCCATGGCCTGTAGTTACACCAGTAGAATAATACATGAACAGAAGTTGTTACTTATCATAACCCGTGATGTCACACCCTTGCCATGGCCTGTAGTCACATGAGTAGGATAATACACGAACAGAAGTTGTTACTTATCATAACCCATGACGTCACGCCATGGCCTGTTGTTACACCAATAGAATAATACATGAACAGAAGTTGTTACTTGTCATAACCCATGACGTCACACCCTGGCCATGGCCTGTAGTTACACCAGTAGAATAATACATGAACAGAAGTTGTTACTTATCATAAACCATGACGTCACATCTTGGCCATGGCCTTTAGTCACATCAGTAGAATAATACATGACGTCACACCCTGACCCCGGCCTTTAGTCACATCAGTAGAATAATACAGGAACAGAAGTTGTTACTTGTCATAACCTATGACGTCACATCCTCACCATTTAATCCACTAAAACATGGCGTCGTTAAATATGTTGATTTTTACGGATGACCCATCTCTTCTGGTCTGAAACTAAATTAAAAAAAAATTGTAGATAATCAGAGCAGGTTAATTGCTCTCTAATTATTTGTCAAGACGCACAATAATTATAGAATGTTATCTGCGTTTATTTATTTTTTTACCAATCCGTATAATTAGACAGTATTATCTGCGTTTATTTATTTTTTACCAATCCGTATAATTAGACAGTATTATCTGCGTTTATTTATTTTTTTACCAATCCGTATAATTAGACAGTATTATCTGCGTTTATTTATTTTTTACCAATCCGTATAATTAGACAGTATTATCTGTCGTTTATTTATTTTTTACCTAATCCGTATAATTAGACAATATTATCTGTCGTTTATTTATTTTTACCAATCCGTATAATTAGACAATATTATCTCCGTTTATTTATTTTTTACCAATCCGTATAATTAGACAATATTATCTCCGTTTATTTATTTTTTTACCAATCCGTATAATTAGACAGTATTATCTCCGTTTATTTATTTTTTACCAATCCGTATAATTAGACAATATTATCTCCGTTTATTTATTTTTTACCAATCCGTATAATTAGACAATATTATCTCCGTTTATTTATTTTT
>NW_013669603.1:103168-103931 GCF_000517525.1 Limulus polyphemus
AATATTTTTCTCCATGTTATCCCACATTACACAGAGTGAGTTAATATTTTTCTCCATGTTATCCCACATTACACAGAGTGAGTTAATATTTTTCTCCATGTTATCCCACATTACACAGAATGAGTTAATATTTTTCTCCATGTTATCCCACATTACACAGAGTGAGTTAATATTTTTCTCCATGTTATCCCACATTACACAGAGTGAGTTAATATTTTTCTCCATGTTATCCCACATTACACATTACAAATTACTCTAGGTTACAACAGAAATGAAATATTTTAAGGCCACGTTTTTTTTGTTTTTTTTTAGAACATTTTGTATTAAAACTTTTTTTTTTCCCACAAAGAGAGCCCTATATTAGCATTAGCATATGGACAGAAAATTAGCCTTCTCTATTCTAGGGCAAAGATAAATTTGCTTTGTATGAAATCGAAATATCGTATATTATTGCATTAAAACTATAAAACCCAGTAATTTACTAATAAACCTCACCAACAAGTCTGTGGTAAACGATTTGTTAAGAATTAAACATTATTTTTCACAGATTACCTTACCAAAATAACCTGATATAACTATTTATTAATTAATAATTAAAATATTATTCAATTCAATTAAAGGGATTATATACAATTATTAATATAATCACTCACATTTGTTTAAGGCTACCACCTCAAATAAGCTCATAAATTTTGTAACTCTAAAAAATTGATGGTGATCATGTAAGTTGAACTGGTGAAAGCTGCAATTGCAGTTCTCAGCT
>NW_013669603.1:104931-106963 GCF_000517525.1 Limulus polyphemus
AATCATGGTAGTTGGACTGATGAAAGCTGCAACTGCAGTTCTCAGCTGATCGTGTTAGTGGACTGGTGAAAGCTGCAACTGCAGTTCTCAGCTGATCGTGTTAGTTGGACTGGTGAAAGCTGCAACTGCAGTTCTCAGCTGATCGTGTTAGTTGGACTGGTGAAAGCTGCAACTGCAGTTCTCAGCTGATCGTGTTAGTTGGACTGGTGAAAGCTGCAACTGCAGTTCTCAGCTGATTATGGTAGTCCGTCTGGTGAAAGCTGCAACTGCAGTTCTCAGCTGATCGTGTTAGTGGGACTGGTGAAAGCTGCAACTGAAGTTCTCAGCTGATCGTGTTAGTGGGACTGGTGAAAGCTACAACTACATGTTCTCAGCTGATCATGGTATAATATCCTTTTATCCAATATAAGCAGATGTGTATCATATTACAGTATAAGTTCACAATTTGTAACAAAGTCCATAAAATTGGGATCATGAACATAAACATGATCACACCTGAATCGTCATTCAGTGGTGTTCCTTAACTGTTATGATCAGCTGATGACTGCATGGGTTTCCTATTGAGTTATGGCTGACCTAAATCTCCAAAGCTGGCTGATTACGTGAAATGTTATAGGATTACGGCTGAAAATAATTCTAACAACCCAACATGAACCAATACATTCTAATTAGAGCAGCATTTTCAATGAACTAGTTTAGTTAATGATTTAGTTTTTAGTTGTGCTCTGTGTGGGAAGTTTGTTAGATCATGAGTTAATATTCGTATGTTAATGCTATAATAATTGATATCAAATAGAAAATTATATTAATAACAATTTACAAAAACACACAACTCTGTGAAAATATAAAGGGAAATATGCTGTTTTTAATAAAAATACAAGCAGTGTGCTCAAGTTAAACGCAAATCTGGTAAAAATCTGTTTGTACATCTTGAGTTTGTCACGCCACCTTCAGTAATCGGTTTGTCTTTCAACAAAGTGGCTAACGAACGCTGAAGTCCAACTCGTGGTTAAAAGAACTAAAAAAATGTGTATAAAAGCACTTCTTTAGAATGGGTTAAAGTAAGTCCAAACCTAATTAACAGTGGACAGCGCTAGTTAACCGAGTGGTCAGTAGCCATCGTAGCACCTTTGGTATTTCTTTGTGATCTGGCCAACCAGATCATCTGTTCAAGTGGCGACAGTTTATATAAATTAAATTTTCACCGAGATTAGTAAAAGCTTGCAGAACACCAGGAAGTTTGACCGGAGAAGAGTTCGCTTCACGCTAATAACGACCTAGGACGTTAAGAAAAAATCGGCTGGATGTTTATCGGTCAGAAACAGAGCACACGAAAAAGAAACAAAAAACTGTAATTTGGTCTGATGGCGTCATTTATCAAGCACGTTCCCTGGACAGATGGGAGATCGAATCTCGACTCTGAGGACGAGAGTGTGTAATAGTAGCTTTTGAGGAGTTTGTAGAGAATCTCATGACAAAAGTAAAATCAAATGATACATTCCTACTCCATACCACATTGTTCAAAACTCTCCGAAAGAGCATGATCTAGTAAGTGAGGAAATATTAGTTTTAAACTGTTAAGTAATAACATTAAACAAATGTATATCTCTTTCTATTTATTCTAGAACATTCTATTAAATTGTTCAATTTCAATGCTGTAAAAAAATCAAAACTAATGCTGTTATTTCTAAAAAAATGTACAGCTAATTCGAAATAATACGTTATCCGCTTTTTTTATCCACTCAAAGTAAACCGTTGTTCATTTTCTAAAAAAAAACTCTATAATAATACAAGCTACTACATTGTTTATAACAATAATAATTGAAACTAAACATCAATGTATTCATTTTTATAGTAACTAAAAATCATTCAAACTAAATCGTTGTTATATTTTCGTGACTCCTCAGTAACTCAAACTAAACCTTTGTTTTATTTTCGTGACTCCTCAGTAACTCAAACTAAACCGTTGTTTTATTTTCGTGACTCCTCAGTAACTCAAACTAAACCGTTGTTTTATTTTCGTGACCCCTCC
>NW_013669603.1:107809-109808 GCF_000517525.1 Limulus polyphemus
TTAGTAACTCAAACTAAACCGTTGCTTTACTTTCGTGACCCCCTTAGTAACTCAAACTAAACCGTTGCTTTATTTTAGTGACTCCTTACTTACTCAGAATAAACCGCTGTTTAGTTTAGTTTTATAATTCCAAAGTAAACTGTCTGTTGTTAAACACAGAGCTACATAATGGGCTATCTTTATTGCGCCCAGCACGGGTATAGAAACCCAATTTATAGCGTTATAAGCCTTCAGACTTACCGCTGAGGAATTGGAAGACCCGAAGTTAATTAAAATAAATTCTTAATAGTCTTGTTTCAAGTACCTAAATTTAAGACGATATCAGGTTTTTATTAGCTATTGAAAATGATTTCGCATTCACCTCTTGTTTTAATTATTGCGAAGACGGGAATAATTTTTATCAGGTTCAGTATTAGCATTGAAGTATCTGATTTTACCATTCAGAAACATGTTCACGTTTAAAATTAGTAGTAAGTGTTCTCCTGGTGGTTGATATAAGTAATGAACCTATATGATAGAAATGGGTAGTCAAAAGTGGCTCAGTGGTATGTCTGTGGTCTTGGCACTCTAGAAACTAGGTTTCGATACTCGTATGAGTACAGCACAGATAGCTTAGTGTGCAGTACAAACAAACAAAGTAAACAAGGACGATCTGAAAAGGTAGTGGACAAGTTCTACCGAAAATTAAAAAATGGACAGAAATTATTGTACATAATACCATGGATTCTACACGTTGAACCATAATCAAACAAAATACCATGGGTTCTACACGTTGAACCATAATCAAACATAATACCATGGGTTCTACATGTTGAACCATAATCAAACATAATACCATGGGTTCTACATGTTGAACCATAATCAAACATAATACCATGGTTTCTACACGTTGAACCATAATCACACATTATACCATGGTTTCTACACGTTGAACCATAATCACACATTATACCATGGTTTCTACACGTTGAACCATAATCACACATTATACCATGGTTTCTACACGTTGAACCAATAATCACACATAATACAATGGGTTCTACACGTTGAACCATAATCAAACATAATATCATGGGTTCTACACGTTGAACCATAATCAAACATAATACCATGGGTTCTACACGTTGAACCATAATCAAACATAATACCATGGGTTCTACACGTTGAACCATAATCAAACATAATACCATGGGTTCTACATGTTGAACCATAATCAAACATAATACCATGGTTTCTACACGTTGAACCATAATCAAACATAATACCATGGTTTCTACACGTTGAACCATAATCAAACATTATACCATGGTTTCTACACGTTGAACCATAATCACACATTATACCATGGTTTCTACACGTTGAACCATAATCACACATTATACCATGGTTTCTACACGTTGAACCAATAATCACACATTATACCACGGGTTTTACACATTGAACCAATAATCACACATAATACCATGGGTTCTACACATTGAACCAATAATCAAACATGATACCACGGGTTATACAAGTTGAACCATAATCAAACATAATACCATGGGTTCTACACGTTGAACCATAATCAAACATAATACCATGGGTTCTACACGTTGAACCATAATCAAACAAATACCATGGGTTCTACACGTTGAACCATAATCAAACAAAATGCCATGGGTTCTACACGTTGAACCATAATCAAACATAATACCATCGGTTCTACACGTTGAACCATAATCAAACATAATACAATGGGTTCTACACGTTGAACCATAATCAAACATAATACAATGGGTTCTACACGTTGAACCATAATCAAACATAATATCATGGGTTCTACACGTTGAACCATAATCAAATATAATACCACGGGTTTTACACGTTGAACCATAATCAAACATTATACCACGGGTTCTGCACATTGAACCATAATCAAACATTATACCACGGGTTCTGCACATTGAACCATAATCAAACATTATACCACGGGTTCTGCACATTGAACCATAATCAC
>NW_013669603.1:110789-117648 GCF_000517525.1 Limulus polyphemus
AAACAAAATACCATGGGTTCTACACGTTGAACCATAATCAAACAAAATACCATGGGTTCTACACGTTGAACCATGATCAAACATTATACCATGGGTTCTACACGTTGAACCATGATCAAACATTATACCACGGGTTGTACACACTGAACCATGATCAAACATTATACCACGGGTTGTACACACTGAACCATAATCAAACCTAATACCACGGGCTCTACACATTGAACCATGATCAAACATAATACCACGGGTTGTACACACTGAACCAATAATCAAACCTAATACCACGGGTTCTACACTTGAACCATTATTTCCTTAATACAATCTTGTGCTACGCTGGAATCCTTATACTCTAGATTTTACCAGCTTTGGCTTAAATAACAGAACTAAGCTATTTGGCTTCGTTTATTTTTCTTGAAAGACATTTGGTATAGTACAGTCAGGTAAGTTCGCTATATTCTCGCTTATGGTTGATAATAAATTAATAATTGGTACCAGATGGTAAAAACCCAATAAAAAAAGAAGGTTCCTAATTACACTTTGACTTAAGCCTAGTTTTTATTACGAGTTAACTTCTCAGTGTGCGAAAAGCTATCGCAAGGAAAGGTCGTTAAACTTCAAAGGTTATCGATTGTTAAAGGATCTCTGGATCTGACTGGGTAGGTTATAGAATCCCTTTCACTCTGTTAACGGTGTGTGCGTTTGTGTAGTTGTTAGCATAACATTTCTCACACATTTTGAAAGGCGAAAGATTTTGATTACTTCAGTTTGGAAAGGCTTCACATCGTTCAGTATCGTGTGCAAAAAAAAAAAAAATATCTTCTCTAAAGTTTTTCTAAAGAATGTTCAAAGGTCGCTACGAGTATATCTCGATACCAAAAAGTGGCCATTTACTGAAATATGGTGACAGCTTTAAACAACAATGGGCCCTCGGCGGTATTTTTAAGAACTAAGTACAATAAATTCAAGATTCGATTCCCCTCTGTAGGAAGATTGCCTATTGTGTAACTTTGAGATAAAATGATAGGAAATCCTCAATAGCCGCGGCACTTGATTCTTTTAGGCAGGATTAGAGTAAATTAATCTATGAGACTTTTATTTCTCTTTTTATTAGCTATGTTTTTGTGTACCAGCAATACAAAGCGTGGGGCGCGCGTATACCCGATTCGATTTTAATACTCACGAGGATCTCTACGAGCCTACCCTCAAATTGAAATTCTTTTAAGCAGGATTAGAATAAATTAATCTATGAGATCATGGGCGTAGTCAAATATACCAGTCAAAAGGGTTAGACCTTCTGAGTCTAAAACTGTAATTAAATCTCAAATCGGTTAAGAAATGACGGAGCTATGAGCTACAAGTTTGTAAACTTGAAACAAACAAAACTCAGAGCCGTTCTGCGAGTCGCTCATCTGTGGCTAAAATCAAACAAACACATAGATAACCAACAATGATGCACTGATTATTTTCAGTTTAATGTTGTACACCAAACATTTTTAATACCTATTGTGTCCAATGAATGTTTGGTCCAGCGTGGTTTGGATATTAGTTTTCCGGACTGTGAATTCGAGGGTTTTTGATTCGCGTCCCGTTGCTGCAAAATCGCGCTGCATTTTGGGGCTTTGGGTGCGTTATAAGAATGATAGTTAAATTCCATTATTCTATTAAAGTAGCCGAAGAGTTGGCGGTGGGCGCTGGTGACTATCTGCCTTCCTTCTAGCGCATATATATTCCATGTGTAGCTTATCGTTTGTTTTTATCTTAAGACTTTACTGCTTGTAATATGTGAAGGTTACAAGTTAGATATATTGTACTGGTTCTGCAACAGGAGATAATGTTGGACATAAACCAGTCAGTACTAAAAACAGGATTAGTTACAGCAGCCTCCTGATATCCTTTTTGATCAGATGAGAGACGCATGTCTATTAATATTCGAAACGTCGTGGATCTGCAAGTAAACTAATAATTATTTTGTATGAAAATGGGTAGACAGTTAACGTTAGAGTATCTGAGCGAATAGTTAAAATTGATTCACTTTTAGTAAGAGGGCCTGGCATGGCCTGGTGGTCAGGATGCTCGACTCGCAATCTGCGAGTCGCTGGTTCAAAACCCATCACCGAACAGCCTTGGGGAGGTTATAATGTGACGATCAATTCCATTATTCGTTGGTAAACAGTAGTCCAAGATTTATCGGTGGGTGAAGATGACTGGATATCTTCTCTCTAGTCTATCACTTCTAAATTAGGGACGACTAGCACACAGCTAGTCCTGGAAAAACAGAGAAATAAACTTTTAATAAGATTCGGTATTTAGTTAAATAGAGAAGTTTATCTAGTTAGCGCCGTCTAATGTGAAATTAAGATAAAAAGTTTTTGAAGATGCAGTTCAAGTGTAACTTTTAATGGAATTTCACGAATCAGTAAAAAGATATGCAGTCCTTCATCAGAGCTTTCAGAGGATCAGTAAACAGATATCCAGTCCTTCATCAGAGCTTTCAGAGGATCAGTAAACAGATATACAGTCCTTCATCAGAGCTTTCAGAGGATCAGTAAACAGATATCTAGTCCTTCATCAGAGCTTTCATAGGATCAGTAAATAGATATCCAGTCCTTCATCAGAGCTTTCAGAGGATCAGTAAACAAACATCCAGTCCTTTATTAGAACTTTCAGGGGATCAGTAAACAGACATCCAGTCCCTCATCAGAAATTTCAGCGTTCGGCTCCCTCTGTTGCTATAAAGACCGAAGGATACGTTTTAAAGAATCCGGTGTTGTAAATTTAAAAACAAATACTTAGTTTAGAGGCGTTAAAGTTTTAGTTTCCCTCTACAATTACAAGCTTTACGTAAAATTTACAAAATATCGAAGAGCTTCAATGAGATGAGTTAGAGCTTTTGGTTCATGATGTTTTCTTCAAGAGATTCTCTTAACCTTATTCTCGGTAAACTCTCCAACTATAAATGTGAGGGTGAACCGATTCTCGAGTTATCACGTACAAGAAGAGATTTCGGAGTCAGCTTGCGGCAAAGGAATACCCCTTCTCACAAATGAGATTAGAACTCGATGTGAAAAAGAAACACGAGCGCTCGTGGCCGATAACACATGTAGAAAACAAGATGACGAATTTTATGTTACATTTAGGAACGTTTTCCATTTACGGTTATTTTCTGGAATCGCGCCACTTTTCTTCAGGTTTCACCTCCTACTGTCTCAGAACCATCTTATCATTTGACAAAAGATAGAATGAAATAACATCACAGAACTACATCACTTAATCACTGTTTTGGCACTGGTTTGAACTTAGTACAGAAAATAACCGTTTCGAATCAAATAACTACTGCTCGCAAAACTAAATAGGAATAAAGACATACGTGTAAGTTCGCCCTTTGCACGTTCACATATGCTGCAAATTTCGCAAGTCGTTGAGCACATTCGAAAAGAAAAGGCCAAAGCAAAATGTTTCTGATACTGCATGAAATATCTTACAAATACACACAAATATGTTAGTAATTTTAAAACGGCAATCTAGTTCGTTTTTTCTACAAACACACCTATATAATCAACTTTCACCTGTAGAGATATTCACTGTCCCAGTTCATACTAACGGTGTACTCTGTGGATTATGTTCCTATCTGAGTAGTCCATGGATTCTGGTCTTATCTTTCAGTTGAGCTAAATTTAGTAATCTGTAGATTCTGTTCCTATCTCAAAGATGATTTAAACTGGGTTATCTATGGATTCTGTTCTCATCTGTCAGTTGAGCTAAACTGTGTGCTCTGTGGCTTCTGTTCGTATCTTATATGTTTAGTTAAAGTGAGTAGTCTATGGATTCTGTTCCTATCTGTCCGTTGCGCTAAACTGATTAGCCTGTGTCATCTGTTCCTAGCTTTAAGTCGAATTAAACTGAGTAGTCTGTGGATTCTGTTCTTATATGTCAGTTGAGCTAAACTAAGTAGTCTTTAGGTTCTGTTCCTATCTGCAAGTTGAGCTAAACTGAGTAGGCTTTGGGTTATGTTCTTCTGTGTTAGAAGATTTAAACTGCGTAGTCTGTGGATTCTATTCTCGTCTCTAAGTTGAGCTAAACTGAGTAGTCTGTGGATTCTGTTCTTCTCTGAAAGATGATTTAAACTGAGTAGTCTGTGGATTCTGTTCTCACTTGTCAGTTGAGTCAAACTGAGTAGTCTGTGAATTCTATTCTCGTCTCTAAGTTGAGCTAAACTGAGTAGTCTGTGGATTCTGTTCTTCTCTGAAAGATGATTTAAACTGAGTAGTCTGTGGATTCTGTTCTCACTTGTCAGTTAAGTCAAACTGAGTACTCTGTGGATTCCATTCTCGTCTCTAAGTTGAGCTAAACTGCGTAGTCTGTGGATTCTATTCTCACATGTCAGTTGAGTCAAATTGAGTGATCTGTGAGTTTGAGGCTGCTGTGTCTCCAGACGAGTGTCACTCTACTTTTTAGCTTGAATGGAGTCACTACTGTGACTTTATTTATGTATTTATTCAAGTACAACAAATAACAATAAACTTGGCTTAAACTTCTCAGCAACGAGAGATTCACACTACAAAATGATCTGTTGGTCTGTCAACAAGAACCATAGCAGTGTTGACAAGAACCAATCGACTACCAGTTCCGTTGTGTCCATATATCTTGCTGATCCATTAATATTTGTCCTATTTATGTTCTTGTGTATACATAGTCCATGAACTAACTTTTAAATTATGAGAACTATTTCAATCAAAACTAAACTGTTATTCGGATCAGTCCAGTTTAATGTTTCTGAAACTTGTAATGCTCTTGTAACTTTTAGAAACCTCTTAATGGACTTAAATCTAAAGTAAGGAAAAGCCTGACCTGCCTGCTTTGTAATCCTCGCATTCAATTGTTCTAGATTTGATGAGTAAATAGAAATCCGTGGACAAATAAATCTTAATATAATTTATAAACACGAATGAAGTTTTGTAATCGCTTTGGTTACGCACATTTCACTGAATCCCAGAATTAAGGAGGCAACAGTAATGGTCAGTGAATATTTAAAATATTCAATCCCAATCAACGATAATCTACAGAAAAACATATATAACAAGATTCTCAACTTACTGTTGCAGTGTATTGGGATCGGGAGGATTGACTAATGACTATCAGGCTCTTAAAGGCTGATGGCTTTAGGGAAGGATTTAAATTACAACAAACATAACAACAAGACAGAACGTTTGAACTCCGCAGTGAAACCAGAAACACTTTCAATACATTTAGTAACTGTTCTCTTAAGCTTGTGAACTTGCCAAACTTTTCACAACGCTGATTACTACTGATTTTAAGAACAAGAAAATCCAGAGGGAACTCTCTTCATTATCTGTTAATGCCTATAGATTAGAATAAGCTTGAGCTACGACCAGAGGCTTCTCTGTGCATCTGAAATAAACTAGTTAACTCCTACCTAGAAGATTCGTCATTAGGCTTAGCACTTTTAATCAAACCAGTTATTTACTGAATCTTAGGTAATGCTTGTAAAAAGACAAACCTCGTGATTTCAAATCTTTTTTTTTTCAGTTTATACGCAAATTGTTTCTACTTTCTAGTATCAACAGTTTGAAGTATGAATATCGAATTGATAAACTCGTATATATAGATCAAAACTATAAACACATTGTCTAGAAAATAGGATGAGTTTCTAAAACATTTTCACTGTAGGTGTTTGAGGTAGGAATATCAGTTTGGTATACCTTTCCTACTTTCTAGTATATGTAGGGCTTTTGAGGGGTGTTAAATGTTAGAATGGAAGTAAGACTTTTGAGGGGTGTTAAATGTTAGAATGGAAGTAAGGCTTTTGAGGGGTGTTAAATGTTAGAATGGAAGTAAGGCTTTTGAGGGGTGTTAAATTGAAAGCTCATATCTGATGATTATAAGATGGCTGGGTTATTTAACTCTGGCGTTTTTTAATTTTATCAACGAAGATTTAAGCGATAATCCTAATTATACGTCAGAGGTATACCAGATAGTAATTAGATAATATGCATGTGAGGCTATATAAGATAATAATCAGATGCTATGTATGCGAGGGTGTATCAGATAATAGTCAGATGCTATGCATGCGAGGTATATCAGAATAGTTGTCAGACGATATGCATGTGAGGGTATATCAGATAGTAGTCAGATGATATGCATGTGAAGGATTATCAAATAATAGTCAG
This sequence comes from Limulus polyphemus, assembly GCF_000517525.1. Taxonomy (NCBI): domain Eukaryota; kingdom Metazoa; phylum Arthropoda; class Merostomata; order Xiphosura; family Limulidae; genus Limulus; species Limulus polyphemus. The sequence goes on from NW_013669603.1 coordinate 116,981, forward strand.
ATAATCTAAGTGTAAGAGTATATCAAATAGTAGTCAAATGACATGCATGTGAGGGTTTATCAAGTAGTAATCAGTAGGAAAGTTTGTACTAAACCAATATCGGTACTGTAAACCCATACAATTGAAAGTAGAAAAGGTTTACCCAACCGATATAAGTACTGTAAACACATTTACAATGGAAAGTAGAAAGGTTTACCCAACCGATATAAGTACTGTAAACATTTACAATGGAAAGTAGAAAGGTTTACCCAACCGATATAAGTACTGTAAACATTTACAATGGAAAGTAGAAAGGTTTACCCAACCGATATAAGTACTGTAAACACTTCCATTCTAACATTTAACACCCCTCAAAAGCTTACTTCCATTCTAACATTTAACACCCCTCAAAAGTCTTACTTCCATTCTAACATTTAACACCCCTCAAAAGCCCAACTTCCATTCTAACATTTAACACCCCCTCAAAAGCCCAACTTGCATTCTAACATTTAACACCCTTCAAAAGCCTTATTTCCATTCTAACATTTAACACCCCTCAAAAGCCTTACTTCTATTCTAACATTTAACACCCCTCGAAAGCCTTACTTCCATTCTAACATTTAACACCCCTCAAAAGCCCAACTTCCATTCTAACATTTAACACCCCTCAAAAGCCCAACTTCCATTCT
>NW_013669604.1:0-2164 GCF_000517525.1 Limulus polyphemus
TCTATGGGGAAAATGTTAATAAAAAAGGGGGGGGGGATCTGCCCAAAACGTCAGTCATTGAAGGGTTAGGATATACTGAGGTTTCCGATTACACATTTTCTATGTGGAACATGTTAATAAAAAAGGGGGGGGGGATCTGCCCAAAACGTCAGTCATTGAAGGGTTAGGATATACTGAGGTTTCCGATTACACATTTTCTATGTGGAACATGTTAATAAAAAAAAGGGGGGGATCTGCCCAAAACGTCAGTCATTGAAGGGTTAGGATATACTGAGGTTTCCGATTACACATTTTCTATGTGGAACATGTTAATAAAAAAAAGGGGGGGATCTGCCCAAAACGTCACACAAAATACAACAATTAAGTTTTTATTTAGACGTGTTAATTTATCCGTTGTTATCTTTTATTAAAACAGTTACAACTAGTAGATCGCTTGAGTATACCAAACACCATTACTGTGGAACAAGTTGGTAGGTACTTGCAGTAGGTGAAAAATTGGACGTAAACTTCTTCTAACTATATTTTTTGGCGATCTTGCCTGATCGTTTCAAGTATAAAGCTCCATTTGATTGTTTTGAATGTGTGAAAAACATCAATTGTTTTAAGTGTGTGAAAACATCAATTGTTTGAATGTGTGAAAAACATCAATTGTTTTAAGTGTGGAAAACATCAATTGCCTATTTTGAAAAAAAAAGAAGAAGACCATTTTCGAAAAACAAGCAACTGGAATTTTCATCATATCTATGACCAGTATGTCATTCCAATGAGCATTAAATTCTTAATGGATATATTGCGCCCCCTTCTCTTCACATGTCTCCATTAGTATCTACGTCGTTCACAAGTTGGTCGATGCTGCTTGTTTGCCCATATTCCCTTCACATGTCTCCATTAGTACCTACGTCGTTTCCAAGTTGGTCGATGCTGCTTGTTTGGCCATATTCCATTGAAATGTCACCATTAGTACCTACGTCGTTGCCAAGTAGGTCGATGCTGCTCGTTTGCCCATATTCCCTTCACATGTCTCCATTAGTACCTACGTCGTTCACAAGTTGGTCGATGCTGCTTGTTTGGCCACATGTCAATAGAATATTTCCATTAGTACTTACGTCGTTGCCAAGTTGGTCGATGCTGCTCGTTTGCCCATATTCCATTGACATGTCTCCATTAGTACCTACGTTGTTGCTAAATTGGTCGATGCTGCTCGTTTGCCCATATTCCATTGACATGGCTCCATTAGTACCTACGTTGTTGCTAAATTGGTCGATGCTGCTCGTTTGCCCATATTCCATTGACATGTCTCCATTAGTACCTACGTCGTTGCCAAGTTGGTCGATGCTGCTCGTTTGCCTATATTCCATTGACATGTTTCCATTAGTACCTACGTCGTTGCCAAGTTGGTCGATGCTGCTTATTTGGCCATATTCCATTGACATGTTTCCATTAGTACCTACGTCGTTGCCAAGTTGGTCGATGCTGCTTGTTTGGCCATATTCCATTGACATGTTTCCATTAGTACCTACGTCGTTGCCAAGTTGGTCGATGCTGCTCCATTTGCCCATAGGTGCTGACGCGTTCAAACTGGGGGAGCTTGGGGGTGAGGGGTTGTAGTTCTAGACAGATAGTTAACAATCTTGAAACGTCTATTTTTGTGATACATGTAGTATGTTTTTTTTCACCTGTCAGGGTTACAAATAGAGTGCCTGTTGTTTTCTAACAGTCCCGATGTTTTTGATAGGATAATCAAAAAATGGAGATATAAATTATGTTAACCATTTGTGTTGTTATGCATGCATACGCACCTTATCATTTTACTCAAGCATAATATAAAGATGTTTAACCTTTCGCATAATAGTTTAACTAGTAATAGTTCAAAAAAAAATTCTGTGCCAAATTTATTTGTTTGTTTTCTTCCACGTGTATTCAATAGTGGATACGTTTCCTGACCAAATCACGCTGTATCATCATGACACATATATATTATTAAGCCACGTGATTATTTTCACACATGACCTATATGTGTGTATCTGAATATGATTTCATAGCCTTTTATGTTCGGCCCGGCATGGCCAGGTGGTTAGGGCGCTCGACTCGCAATCAGAGGGTCGCGGGTTCGAATCCCACTCCCACCAATCATGCTCTCCCTTTCAGCCGTGGGGGCGTTATA
>NW_013669604.1:3064-3799 GCF_000517525.1 Limulus polyphemus
CAAAAAACACGTAGGGTGTTATTTTGAAAGCTGAGCGATGTTTTGTCATACACGTGAGATGTTATTTTGAAAGCTGAACGATGTTTTGTGATACACATAGGGTGTTATTTTGAAAGCTGAGCGATGTTTTGTGATACACGTAGGGTGTTATTTTGAAAGCTGAACGATGTTTTGTGATACACGTAGGGTGTTATTTTGAAAGCTGAACGATGTTTTGTGATACACGTAGGGTGTTATTTTGAAACTGAAAGGTGTTTTGTGATACACGTAGAGTGTTATTTTGAAAGCTGAACGATGTTTTGTGATACACGTAGGGTCTTATTTTCATCTCCCAAGACTTTAAACATGGAGTACACCTATTGTTTTCTATATTTGTAGCTGAACCACAAAATTCCGGCACCCCACTAACGCTTCATTCGAGGGGGCTCCATTGATTTTCAGAAATATTCATTGCGAAACGGATCTTTTACAAATTTTATAAAATTAAACCTCCCCTCTTGTTAAACGTTTAACTTTTTAAAAACAGGTCACATGTGAACAAAATCGCGAATCGCTCAACCAAGGAAGGTTTTTACTGCTGTACTTCCAGAAGTAAAACAAAAAGTTGTTAATAAAAAACGTAAACACACACATATATGTACACAAAATACATATAAACGTCACATATATGTACACAAAATACATATAAACGTATATACACTACTTATATATATATATATATATATATATATAACA
>NW_013669604.1:4052-6746 GCF_000517525.1 Limulus polyphemus
ATATATATATATATATATATATATACAACATAGTTTAAAGTGGTATTTCTGCATATGTTATGGACATCGTGTTACGTTTCTGATATACTGCGAACGGTCGATCACGTGGCACAGATGGCCCATCACACCTGTTGAGCCCTCTGGCTACTCTAGATCTAACTGCTTAACGAAATATTCCCACATGCTAACCAAGTTTTTGATGAAAAATAATGTAGCGTATTTGTTGGGTTTGAGTTTATGTAGTGTTGTTTTGGTGTTTTTCCAATCTCTCAGAGACGGTGAGTAAAACTAATGATATAGCCAAGTTTTTGATGAAAAATAACGTAGCGTATTTGTTGGGTTTGAGTTTATGTTTTGGTGTTTTTCCAATCTCTCTGAGACGGTGAGTAAAACTAATGATATAATTATTTTAGAGATATTAATTACTGGGTTTTAAGGACTTTGAGTTTCAATCTTCGCCCTTAAGGACTCATTTGTTTAGATTTTTTTGCGCAAAAATACTCGAGAGTTGTGTGTGTGAATAGGCGTCCCTAATGTTAAACTGATAAACATCAGGAAAGGCAGCTAGCTACTCTACAGCAGCGCCACCAACTTTGGGGCTACTTTTGTGTGAATAGGCGTCCCTAATGTTAAACTGATAAACATCAGGAAAGGCAGCTAGCTACTCTACAGCAGCGCCACCAACTTTGGGGCTACTCTTGTGTGAATAGGCGTCCCTAATGGTAAACTTATAAACATCAGGAAAGGCAGCTATCTACTCTACAGCAGCGCCACCAACTTTGGGGCTACTCTTGTTTGAGCGAATAAAAAAAATTGACCATCACTCTTATAGCGCACCTACGGCCCCAAACTGCAGGACGCGTTTTTGTGGCAACATATACCAAACCATGAACGAATTCGCCATCATTAACCATCAGCCCCATTTTTATATGAGCTTTATATTTTAAGAGTGTATAGCTAATGATGCTTGGATTTACTTTAAATAAGCAGGAAAGTTCGGTTTTATTTGATGATAGAAGTTTTCAAGAGAAATATCCCCTTTTTTTGTGGAATTTTCTAAATTTCACGTTATTTTTCATCCACCTGTTTCAACATATCTGTGACATGAAGAAGATAAATGAAATATTGCTTTGGTATGTTTATTAAATCATCGAAATACTGTTACGTCATCATTTATCGACCAAAGCATACTTGGTGTATTTAAAAGTTTTACACGTGTATGCCATTCTTTCTTCACATACCCATTCCTCTGATGATACTGTTCATTATATTACTAGTTGTTAGCTTTAGGTTTCTTCGTATTGACTCTATGAAGTTGGGACAACTTAGCTGGTTAGGGGTTGTGACAGTCGACAGGTAGTATCAAGTTTAGGGGTGAAGGATTGTAACAGTCTACAGGTATTTTTAAGTTTAGGGGTGAAGGATTGTAACAGTTGACAGGTATTTTTAAGGTTAGGGGGTGAAGGATTGTAACAGTCGACAGGTATTTTTAAGGTTAGGGGGTGAAGGATTGTAACAGTCGACAGGTAGTATCAAGTTGAGGGGTGAGTTCTGTAAACAGTCGACAGGTAGTGCGAAGTTTAGGGGGTGAGGGGTTGTGAAAGTCAACAGGTAATGTGTATTTCTTGCAGTGTTTGTACTTGTAAAGGATGTTTTTATGTTTTGTAGTGAAGTGTATATATTGCAGTGTTTATTCTTTTCAAGGGTGATCTTTATGTTTTATGGTGAAGTGTATGTATTGCAGTGTTTTCCTTGTCAGGGCTGATCTTTGTGTTTAATGGTGAAGTGTACATATTGCATTGTTTTCCTTGTCAAGGGTGATCTTTATGTTTTGTGGTGAAGTGTATATATTGCAGTGTTTTCCTTGTCAAGGCTGATCTTTATGTTTAATGGTGAAGTGTACATATTGCATTGTTTTCCTTGTCAAGGGTGATCTTTATGTTTTGTGGTGAAGTGTATGTATTGCAGTGTTTATTCTTTTCAAGGGTAATCTTTATGTTTTGTGGTGAAGTGTATTTAGTGCAGTGTTTTCTTGTCAAGGCTGATCTATATGTTTAATGGTGAAGTGTATTTATTGCAGTGTTTTCCTTGTCAAGGCTGATCTTTATGTTTAATGGTGAAGTGTATTTATTGCAATGTTTATTCTTTTCAAGGCTGATATTTTTGTTTTGTGGTGAAGTGTATTTATTGCAGTGTTTGTCCTTGTCAGGGCTGATTTTTATGTTTCATGGTGAAGTGTATGTATTGCAGTGTTTTCCATGTCAAGGTTGATCTTTCTGTTTTGTGGTGAAGTGTATATATTGCAGTGTTTTCCATGTCAAGGTTGATCTTTCTGTTTTGTGGTGAAGTGTATATATTGCAGTGTTTTCCTTGTCAAGGTTGACCTTTCTGTTTTGTGGTGAAGTGTATATATTGCAGTTTTCCATGTCAAGGTTGATCTTTCTGTTTTGTGGTGAAGTGTATATATTGCAGTGTTTTCCTTGTCAAGGTTGACCTTTCTGTTTTGTGGTGAAGTGTATATATTGCAGTTTTCCATGTCAAGGTTGATCTTTCTGTTTTGTGGTGAAGTGTATATATTGCAGTGTTTTCCTTGTCAAGGTTGACCTTTCTGTTTTGTGGTGAAGTGTATATATTGCAGTTTTCCATGTCAAGGTTGATCTTTCTGTTTTGTGGTGAAGTGTATATATTGCAGTG
>NW_013669604.1:7303-9867 GCF_000517525.1 Limulus polyphemus
ATATTTAATGAAGTGTATTTATTGTAGTGTTTGTCTACTGAAGGTTTGATCCTAAGGTTCTGGCGGTGATATATTTAGTGAAGTGTATTTATTGTAGTGTTTGTCTTCTGAAGGTTTGATCCTAAGGTTCTGGCGGTGACATATTTAATGAGGTGTATTTATTGTAGTGTTTGTCTTCTGAAGGTTTGATCCTAAGGTTCTGGCGGTGACATATTTAATGAAGTGTATTTATTATAGTGTTTGTCTACTGAAGGTTTGATCCTAAGGTTTTGGCGGTGACATATTTGTCTTCTGGTTGTAACGGAAATGCCGAAAGTCTTGTTGTTATGTTTAAATGACTATTACTAAAATATATTTTTTATTTTATTGAAGTAAATAACCATCAGTGAATATTAAGTTGTTGTTAAAACTAAATGGTAATTACTAAAAGTATATTTGTTTTAGTTTATTGAAAACATTCTGTTTTTATATGACCATTACGTAGAGAAATAGTGCTATCATATTTATTTGTTCTTGATGTAAAAATATTACGTATCTTATAGTTAGTTTGTTGAATTTCGTGCAAAGCTACTCGAGGGCTACCTGTGTCTAATTGATAAACGATAGATATAAGTGATAGACTAAAGGGAAGCCAGCTAGTCAACACCACCCACCAACAAATCTTGTGCTATTCTTTACCAACGAATAGGGGATTTGACCGTCACATATAACGCCCCCACGGCTGAAAGGGCAAGCATGTTCGGCAACTGGTTTCGATCCCGCAGATTGTGAGTCAAGCGGCGCATTAACCACCAGGCAAAAGTCAGAGTTGGCCATTATACCTCTTGGTACTAGCCATATTCCCATCCATCCATATTCGATGGTTTTTATAGCTGAAGGGTCCGTGGAAAAAAAAGAAGAAAAAAGAGTGGAGTACAAAATGAAGTCATTTTGGCCATTATATCTATTGGTACTAGCTAAATTCCCATCCATCCATATTCGATGTTTTTATAGCTGAACGGTCCGTGGAAAAAAAAGAAGAAAAAAGAGTGGAGTACAAAATGAAGTCATTTTGGCCATTATATCTATTGGTACTAGCTACATTCCCATCCATCCATATTCGATGTTTTTATAGTTGAAGGGTTCGTGGAAAAAGAAGAAAAAAAGTGGAGTACAAAATGAAGTCATTTTGGCCATTATATCTATTGGTACTATCCACATAGATTTTTAGGCTAATACAAGTAGTTTCAAACGTATATTTACTGAATATACGTTTCAATATTTTGTTGCTTTTCAACATTTTTTACTCTTAAGTTCATTCTAAGTTCTAAAGCGAGTATTCTGTCAAGCTGAATATATTTGTATAATAAGTATGGGATATTTTTCTTCATAATTAGCTTGTAAGTTTTCAGTATGAAATTTTGAACACTTGAGGAACCGCCTACACCTGACTGAGGTGGGTGGAGAGTACTCGCAATGCTTTTGGAATTATGTCATTAATTTATGAAGATATTTAAATAGAACCCGTAACCCGACAGAAAATAAATGCTAAGCCTTGTTCTATTTTTGGCATCCAATGATAAAAAAGTGAAGAAATTTCAATTAAAAAAGTAGCAATTGACATTCCTGTTAACAGGATTATGCTAATTATCTTAGAGCTGGGTAGCTTTGTGTATTGAGGTATTGCGATAATGTAATTTATGTAAAAATTAATATACTGTCTCAAAATAATGGGTGTGGCTGAGCTCTGGATTTTCAAGCTGATCAGTCGGATTGTAATCTGTCCGATACCACTAAATACTACCATACTTTAAGCTATGAATACGTTGTAAGAGTGACAATCAATCCCTTAACGTGAATGGTGGGTGGTAGGAGGCTATTGACTAGCTTCTGTCCCTCTGATTATTAGTTAAAAATTAGGGACAGCAGCAAATAGCCTTCGTAGTTTTGGCATCAAACAAATACAAACAATAAGTTTGTTTGTTTGTTTTTAAACTTTCTTTATGTTTATCTAAGAAAGTTGATTCCCTACGTTTGTGTATAGCGCTTCCAGGAAAGTTGGTTTTTATGTCAATATCTAAAGTTTCTATACCTTTATGGACAGGGCTTTTAGGTAAGTTGGTTTTTTGTTGACGTGTAAAGTTTCTATACATTTGTATAGGGTTTATTGGTAAGTTGGTTTTTATGTTGATAAGTAAAGTTTCTGAACATTTTTATAGGGTTTCTTGGTAAGTTGGTTTTTATGTCAATATCTAAAGTTTCTATACCTTTATGGACAGGGCTTTTAGGTAACTTGGTTTTTTGTTGACGTGTAAAGTTTCTATACATTTGTATAGGGTGTCTTGGTAAGTTGGTTTTTATGTTGATAAGTAAAGTATCTTTACGTTTGTGTGTAGTGCTTCTTTATCAGTTGGTTTTTGTGTTGATATCTAAAGTATCTTTAGGTTTGTGTGTAGTGCTTCTTTATCAGTTGGTTTTTGTGTTGATATCTAAAGTATCTTTAGGTTTGTATGTAGTGCTTCTTTATCAGTTGGTTTTTGTGTTGATATCTAAAGTATCTTTAGGTTTGTATGTAGTGTTTCTTG
>NW_013669604.1:10605-17257 GCF_000517525.1 Limulus polyphemus
GTGCTTCTTGATAAGTTGGTTTTTGTGTTGATATTTAAAATATCTTTAGGTTTGTTTGTAGTGCTTCTTGATAAGTTGGTTTTTGTGTTGATATTTAAAATATCTTTAGGTTTGTATGTAGTGCTTCTTGATAAGTTGGTTTTTGTGTTGATATCTAAAGTATCTTTAGGTTTGTTTGTAGTGCTTCTTGATAAGTTGGTTTTTGTGTTGATATCTAAAGTTTCTTTACGTTTATGTATACCGCTTCTTGGAAAATTAGTTTTATGTTGGTATCTAACGTTTCTTCTCTGTTTTTGTATAGAGGTTTGTGTTAAGTGGTTTTTATTGACATCTAAAGTTTTATTTACGTTTGTGTTTAACGTTTCAACGTAAGTAATTTTCATGTTGATATCGTAAGTTTCTTTATTGTTGTGTTCAGTGATTCTAGGTAAGTTAGTCTTTATGTTGATATGTAAATATCTTCATGTTTATGTTTAGCTCTTCCAGGTAAATGGTTTATATGTTGATATGTAAAGTATTTAGGGTTGTGTTTAGCGCTTCTAGGTAAGTTGGTTTTGAGTTTGTTTTGAATTTAACGCAAAGCTACACGAACGCTTTCTGCGCTAGCCGTCTCTAACTTAGTAGTGAAAGACAGCTAGTCATCACCACCCACCGCCAACTTTTGGGCTACTCTTTTACCAACGAATAGTGGGATTGACCGTCCCATTATAACGCCCCCACGACTGAAAGGGCGACATTGTTTGGTGGGACGGGGATTCGAACCCGCGACCCTCAGATTGCGAGTCAAGTGCCCTATAACCACCTGGTCATGTCGGGTCAAGTTGGTTTTTATGTTGATATGTAAAATTTCTTTATAACTGTGTTTAACTCTTCTATGTAAGTTAGTTTATGTGTTGGTAAGTAAGTTTTTTTACAGTTGTGTTTAACTCTTACATGTAAGTTAGTTTATGTGTTGGTACGTAAATTTGATTTATAATTGTATTTAACTCTTCTATATAAGTTAGTTTATGTGTTGGTAAGTAAGTTTTTTTTACAGTTGTGTTTAACTCTTACATGTAAGTTAGTTTATGTGTTGGTAAGTAAGTTTTCTTTATAGTTGTGTTTAACTCGTATATGTAAGTTAGTTTATGTGTTGGTACGTAAGTTTTCTTTATAGTTGTGTTTAACGCTTCTATGTAAGTTAGTTTATGTGTTGGTAAGTAAATCTTATTTATAATTGTGTTTAACTCTTCTATGTAAGTTAGTTTATGTGTTGGTAAGTAAGTTTTTTTACAGTTGTGTTTAACTCTTACATGTAAGTTAGTTTATGTGTTGGTACGTAAATTTTATTTATAATTGTGTTTAACTCTTCTATGTAAGTTAGTTTATGTGTTGGTAAGTAAGTTTTTTTTACAGTTGTGTTTAACTCTTACATGTAAGTTAGTTTATGTGTTGGTAAGTAAGTTTTTTTTACAGTTGTGTTTAACTCTTACATGTAAGTTAGTTTATGTGTTGGTACGTAAGTTTTCTTTATAGTTGTGTTTAACTCTTCCAAGTAAGTTGTGTTTTATTTTAATATGTAAAGTTTCGTTTTTATTGTGTTTAGCGCTTCTAGTTAAATGGCGTTTTTGTGTTGATATGTAAAGTTTCATTACGGTTGTGGTTAGATCTGCAAGGTAATTTGGTTTTTGTGTTGACATGCAAAGTTTCTTTGCGACAGTGCTTATCGCTTGTATGTAAGTTGGTTTTCATGTTGATACGTAAAATTTATTTGCGGTTGTGTTTAGCGCTTGTATGTAAGTAGGTTTGCATTTTCATGTTCATATGTAAAGTTTCTTTACGATATCTTTTAGCGCTGTCAGGTAAGTTGGTTTTTTTGTTGATACGTAATGTCCTTTACGTTTGTGTATTGTGCTTCTTGGAAAAGGTGATTATTGTATTACGTTGATATCTAAAGTTTCGTTACGTTTTTGTAAAGGATTTCTTGGTAAGTTGGTTTTTGTTTCGTATCTAAAGTTTCTTTACGTTTGTGTATAGCCATGGTTCCCACGGGCCAGGGAAACCGGGAAAAGTCAGTGAATTTTATATTTTGCGTTCCCGTCCCAGGAAACGTCAGGGAGTTTCATTTTACAGACAAAAACCGGGAAAAGTCGGCGAATTTCATGTTTCAAGGGCAAGGATAAAAAAAAGAGAGAGAGAGAGAATTATCATTATTCCAAACAAAAAACAACAACAACAAAAACACACACACAGTTTCATTGTGGCGCATTTAGCGCATCAATATGTGTATTTTGCGCATAGACATTGTTTTTAATATATCGATTTTCTGCTTACCGTTAATTGTCATAGAGTATGAAGAGACCCGTAATATATTACGTAAATAATAGCTAGGTTCCTGCCTTAACGGAACGTAAGGGCTATGGACATGTTTTCGTCTCGTCTTCCTAAAACTAGGTCACGGAGTATCGTTTTACCACAGACAAACTAAAAGCCCTCACCAAACTACTATTTAGAGATAGTCTGCTTGTATTAAATAAGTTATTTTTATCTTACCAGTTTTTGTGTATTAAATACCCCCCCCCCAGATAAGTAGTCACAGAAGGAACACGTGTATGTTATGTCATTGACATGTTGTGTAGGAAAAGTTTGAAGTGTGTCAATATAGTTTGATTAGTTTGGTAAAGCGTGGAACTTCAAATGTAAATAGTTTTTTTTTCTTTCTTTTTATGTCACATCTGTACTGATATTTTTGTTTTTATTCGGTATAAAAAATATACACCACTAAGCCTTGTCTGTAACACACGACGTCATGTTGCTTTGTAAAGCTTGGACAGGGTCGTTGATAGGCGACATTTTCAAATTTGTTTGTTTGTTTGTTTGAAGTTAAACACAAAGCTACACAATGTAAGTTGGTTATGTTGACGTGTAAAGTCTCTTCAAGTTTGTGTATAGGCTTCTTTGTAAGTTAGTTTTTATGTTGTTATCTAAAGTTTGTTACGTTTGTGTATAGGCTTTTGTGTAAGTTGTTTTTTATGTTGTTATCTAATGTTTCTTTACGTTTGTGTATAGACTTCTTTGTAAGTTTGTTTTTATGTTGTTATTTAAAGTTACTTTACGTTTGTGTATAGGCTTCTGTGTAAGTTGTTTTCTATGTTGTTATATAAGGTTTCTTTACTTTTGTGTATAGGCTTCTTTGAAAGTTGGTTTTTATGGTGTTATATAAGGTTTCTTTACTTTTGTGTATAGACTTCTTTGAAATTGGTTTTTATGTTGTTATATAAGGTTTCTTTACTTTTGTGTATAGGCTTCTTTGAAAGTTGGTTTTTATGGTTTTATATAAGGTTTCTTTACGTTTGTGTATAGGCTTCTTTGAAAGTTGGTTTTTATGGTTTTATATAAGGTTTCTTTACTTTTGTGTATAGGCTTCTGTGTAAGTTGTTTTCTATGTTGTTATATAAGGTTTCTTTACTTTTGTGTATAGGCTTCTTTGAAAGTTGGTTTTCATGTTTTATATAAGGTTTCTTTACTTTTGTGTATAGGCTTCTTTGTAAGTTTGTTTTTATGTTATCTAACGTTTCGTGATTATTTGGCTTTATTTTCATATCTAACGTTTCTTTATGTTTTGTATATCGGTTTTCAATAAACGTATAGATGACGTTCCAATATAATGCCGGGTTTATTTGCAGATGTTAACTGAAATATAAGATTATACGCTGTTACCAAAAGTATGTTAAGATTCCAATTTTTATTCTCTTTTTTTAGCCTTCGAAACAAGTGTATGGTTGTGGTTGCGCATAAATGACAAACAACCAAAAATGACGAACTAATTTATTATCTCTGCTTGCGCCCTCTGATGGTTAACTGACAGAATATACCATGTCGCCTGGAAATACTACGAGGTTTATAAATCTTCAGTGTCTTGCGTCGCACCGGCTTTCTAGGATCCTTCGTTGTTTTCGTAATCAAGACATTGAAGATAGTTCCTAACCTCGATTGAACAGAATATAGTTCAGTCCCAGAAGCACGCGTGATTGGCTGCCTCAGGCTCGACTAGCTCCACCGAGCTAGCACTGATTGGTTGCCGTACTACAGACAGAGCAGAACGTGGAGTCGGAAGAGTAACGCTTTTTTTATGTTGACCTTGCCTGGAAGCCATTTTTTGTTGCTTCCAACACGCGGAAGCTAGGTAAAAAAACCTATGTGTAGTTCAGTATTCCGTTTTAACTGTTCCAAAGGGAAAAAATACTCGTCATCAACATAAGGCTACTGGTCGCTAGGAATCAAGTTTAGATACTGACAGTCCAAGTTAGGGTGTTTGCAGGCGGTCGAGGATGGTGACTAAAAGATAAAAAATATACACAAACACAAAAAACGTCATGTGATGTATAGTAGGAAAGGAGCTAGGCTGACGGGCGGAGTGATAGGGCCAGGTAGGGCTGTCCTTCTGTTGTTTTTGTTTTTTCAATCCGATTTTTTTTCCGCCGAGTTTTTCTTTGAATTAAAAATGGCGCTTGTTTTTAATCGATTAAATACGTACTGTTATTTATGTGTGTGTGTGCGTGATTGTCAAAATCTTTAAAGCTGAGAGCATAATTGTATGTCTTCATTTATTAAGAAAAGTTTATTTCAACAAAAAAAACGGTAAATAAGAAAATATTCACAGTGATTATTTGTAAATGAAACAAATGTGTTTTATTTCATAAATTCGTAATTTTTCTCTTGGTTCGTTCGGCTTTGTTGTTTAACGAAATTAATTGGAATTAATTGATTTTTATTGCAAATATTTTTCTGTTTGTAAAAGCTCGAAAATAAGTTAATAGATGCAGTTTTTTTATCATTTAAGAAAAATACAATTTAAATTCTATTCGAATTAATTTTTTTACGATACGTTCAGTGTGACGTAAGATTACAGGGAAGATAGATATCCTAACAAAGATGACAAAAACGTCTTTCCATTACAACGAGAAAAAAGGACAAACATAGAATTTAACTATCGTAAAAGAACTTTAAAAGGTCGTACAGATGTAGCAAACACTTGTAACTTCAAGTTATTTACACACTGTTGTTTTATCTGAAAAAAACTGTCGTCTAAATTATTTCGTCTTACGAATTACCTTTAAGACGAAACACACGAGTATAAGGAATGTAAAGTGAGTCGATGGTGAATTACGTTTCTTTAAAACGTTCTTAGTGTTTTATAAATAATACATTTATACAGCATGACTGTTGTGTACAATTTGAAGAGATTTTTGTTCTTTGCCTGTTTGTTTAATTTAGCCCCAGGCTGCATGAAAGGCCATCTGCCTTCTAACTACCATGGGGAATTGAACCCCGGATTTTAGCGTTATAAGTATTTCGTTTTACCGTTGACCTGCTAGGGAACAGACGATTTGTATATCTTAGAACTTAAAGAATGTTTGTATATTTTGAAGAGGTTCGTGTGCATTGGAGGGACATAGAAACTTTGTAAGAAATACTTGTACCTTGGAGAGTTGAAAATTTGTAATTAGGGGAGTTTTGAAAGCTTGTAAACATTGGAGAGTTGAAAGAATGTTTGTGCTTAATATAGAATTTAATGTATGTCTGTAAATATTCTTAGGTCTGAAAAATATTTACATATATTTTAGTATGTTATGTTCACAATATTATGTATATTTTAGTGTGTTATGTTAATAATTTATTCATATTTTTAGTATGTTATGATCATAATATTTATATATATTTTAGTGTGTTATGTTCAGAATATTTACACATATTTTAGTATGTTATGTTCAAAATTTTATGTATATTTTAGTATGTTATGTTCATAACCTTTACGTATATTTTAGTGTGTTATTGTCACAATTTTATGTATATTTTAGTATGTTATGTTCACAATCTTACGTATATTTTAATGTGTTATGTTCCTAATACTAGTATATTTTAGTATGTTATGTTCATAATTTATTCATATTTTTAGTATGTTATGTTCATACTCTTTACGTATATTTTAGTATGTTAATAATTTATTCATATATTTTAGTGTGTTATGTTCATAATGTTTACATGTATCATTCCTTTGTACATATGTAACACTGCTGTATCGATATTTCATGTAAAGTTGATAATAGAGTATTTTTTTATGTGTTGTGTAATTAGCCCACAATCGGATTGTTTATATAAATCGGTTTATCTCAAACAAAGTTTTTTTAAAAAAATCGTCTTCTGCCCTTAATGTTTTATTGTTGTTTTACAAACATAAAATATTATTGGATATATATATTTTAATCGTGTTGGGTTGTACTTTCAACCCCCGTGTTACTAATGATTACGTACATAAATTGCAAAGTGCGTGTGTTTCAGGGCTGTAATGTCTGATAGATATTATTCGCGAATACAGTCTTCGTGCTGATAAAAAAAAACAACAACATATTTTTCATACACTTGCCAGTGTTGTATATAGTGCCTTAAGTTCACCAACACAGGAAACTACTGTTGAAACTCGGTAACTCTCTTACACTGTCATGTAAAGTATTACCATACCATTGTGCGCGAATTCATCAAAGCTGATTTAACTGTCATGGTATGAGTAATTTGATCTACGTATGAAAGATTTTTTTTCTTAGTATAAGAAGCTGGTGAAACTTTTACGCGACAATGTAGATAGTCTCGTACACAATACTTAAAACCACCA